>NC_141154.1:124963398-125263398 GCF_053477565.2 Lygodium microphyllum
ATATAGCAAAGTTGGTCAAGGTCAGTCCTACAATCATGATCATCACTACAACACATCAGGAAAAGTAGCAACAAGTGGAGAGTAATTAGAACCAACCCAAGCAACAAGGCATAGTGAATAAACTAGAGACACTAGAAAATTTGTGTAAAGAGCTCAAGGAGAGTAGGGAGGTAGCACTTAAAGGAGTAGGAGACCCAAGGAAAATTGAAAGAAAGTTGAGAGAACTACAAGACTCTCATAATTCAAAGAGAAGAACAAAAGTTAGAATTTCAAAATTACATGCAAGAGAAGGAGAAGTCCTTGCAAGAACAAGTTGAGAAACTCAGCAAAAAGGACGCGGTTGTAAAGGAGGATTTGCATAAGCAATTGCAAGGAAAAGAGGATATCCTACAGATGCAAGCCACAAAAATCTAGGAAAGTAGGATGACATTGAAGGAAAACTTGGTAGAAATAAATAAGATGAGCAACCAAATGGAAGATATGAACTACCAATTGACAATACTCCAAGTCGAGCTCTCTTAGGAGAAGGCAAATGACTTTTGGACAACTTTATTGGTTAGGGTAAGAAAATCTGTGTTGATAATGTGCGTTCTAATATGAGATTGAGTGTGTGCTTCAAGAAGCCTATGGAGGCATTGTTGGAAAACATTTTGATAGCCAAGATATAGCTCATAAGGTTTTACAATCCTAGTTGTGGTGGCCCACCTTGTTCAAGAATGTGGCACGCATTGTTAAACATTGTGGTGAGTATCGGTGCACTAAACTTTTGATTCGTGAGGATAAGAAAAAGTTATCACTAGTAATTGTTAGAAAACCCTTTGAACAGTGGGAAATTGACTTTGTAGGGCCTATCCCTCTACCTACTTAGTACTCACGAGCACATTATGTTATTGTAGCCACCAATAACTACATATGCTAGTTATTTAGTGTTGCGTGATGGGATGGGAATTTAGGTCATACACTCGACCATAAAGTGTCCTCACATGTGTAGATATTTAAAACTCTAGCAATCTTTTTGTGTATTTATGCTTTTATGAGAAAACAACTTGATGCAATCTATGTTGCATCTTCATTGTTCAATGTCTAAATGATATCCTGTAATTTTAACTCAATTGAAGTCTACAACACTAGTATAACCGAAGATTGGTATCATGTAATTTTGTTTTTAACCAAGGATTGTATATCAAATGATTTTATTCAAGTGATGTAGTCTAACTTACGATTGGGAGGCAAGGTCTCGGGTGCCATGCTTATATTAATGTAAATCCAAGTATAGACCAAGCAGTGATGATGTAGCTATACCTCAAGGTAGTCCTTCTTCCCCCTTATTGTGTGGATATTTTATAGGATATGTGAACAAAAAATTCACACTCTACACCCATCTCTTATTTATAGAGTTGCATCTATAGCTATGCATCTCATTCAAAGGGTATATGCTCAGTAAAGGATGCATCCATGCACTCAAGTGATTCTCTGAGTAGTGAAAACACCTATCAAATTTATTCAAAAAAGAGGAAGAGAAAATGAAAAAGAAAAGAAAAAAAGAGAAGCACAATGACACACTCATCATTGCACCTAGAGGTCCATCCCCTAGCCCATGCCCCCACACCACAACCTCATGGGACATCAAGGGTGGGACAACTCTAGCATTCTTGATAGACCTATCACCCTAGGTGTAGCACACTCTACATGAACTCAGTTCTCAAGTGTGGGACAATGTTATGAGTGTGATTGGAACTCGACCTAACTCCCAATTTCATAGAACATGCACCACACACTCCACAAGATAGGTAGACACACCCCTTAGGGAGAACATGACTGCATGATAGGTACACTAGCACATCTAAAACCATCAAGATCAGTGGGTAGTATCTTCTACTTCCTATAACCTCCTATACCTTTTCGATGGCAATCATTCCCTTCTCCATCACCACCAACCCCAATTCTCTCTAGCATCCTCAAAGACCCATTTTCTATGAGAGCTCTTCATCAACTCACCTAGCCATCCTTGCCATTTGCATTATGTTTCTATGACTTGAGTGCCATGGGACTAGCACCTAACTAGGAAAGGGTACATTGTTAACAACATGAAGGATCGAAGAAAGGAATAACTTGGAAGGACCACAACTTTTTGAATTTCTAAGTTTTGTCATTATTTTGAAAGATATAAGTAGAGCTGAGCTCCCTCCCATGCAAGTTTGATTGATAGATGAGTGGTACTTGAATAAAAGACATGTAAATTAATAGCTCTAGGTACATGCAAGGAGGAGTGACCAATCACTTGGCCAAAAGAGGGCCGGAATGCCCAAGGGGGATGGGGAAACCTTAACCCCGAACTTGTATTAAAAAGAATGAGAAAGAATGGAACAAGATATTCTTGTGTATACAGACTTTTGGCTCTTGCTTGCTTGCTTCTGTCTTGTGGGAAAGGGAGTGAGGAAGAGAGGTTGAGATTGAGGGAAAGAGAGTGAGAGTGTGTGGTGAGAGACAAATGATGAAGCCTCCTTCTCTTCTCATGTACTCTCTCACGCCTTATCCATGCTCTCCTCTTGCATGATGAAGGCCATAGAGGGTGTGGGAGCTTAAGAAGCACACCTTGGACCATGGGATCTCAAGGAAGTTACTATATGTATATCCTCTACATCATGTGCATTCAAGGCCTATTTATAAATATCCTTATTTGTGAATTTTTCTTAAATAAAGCATAACCCTTTTCTATTAAATCTATAAATAGCCCCTTTATCTTACACCCTTCTATATGTAAAAAATATATAAAATTTGTATTTTAAAATACCTTATTTTAAACCCACGTGATGCACACATATATTCATGAGTAACTTACCCGAGCATGGGATGCATGAGAGTGTTCTTCATACATGGAGATTCACTTTGAGCATTCACTGCAATCGAACATGGATTTGACTGCAAGAGACTATGTCAAAGGTAGTCATTGGGGTTCACTAGTAGAAGCTCCTGAAATAATAGAAGTGTGTTCAAACTTCCCAAATACGTCGAGCACATGGTGCCCAACAACTGGTGTGGCATATATGTCCAATAACAACCTTTGTGTGTGGGCCTCATGGAAGTATGTTTGATGGCATTGTCTCTATCAACAAATGCAATGTTGTTGTTAAGAGGATCATGGTACTTCTTTTCAAGTGTTCTATCAATTCTTATTTTGGACTAATACTTCTAGCTTCACGCATGATAATATTGAACTTTAAACATCAATCAATTCTTGTTTTGGACTAATATTTCTAGTTTCATGTATGATATTGCTAAACTTCAGACCTCAAACATGGCTTCCTACAAGGAAGCCAAATGGGTGGTGGAAAACAAGTGCTAGGCTAGAGAGAGAGAGACAGAGAGAGAATGTGTGTGTGTGTGTGGTTTGCTTTCAATTTTTTTCTCTCGAGGAGGGGGGGTTCATAGTATGTAGACTCTCTATATCATGTGTGTTCAAGGCACATTTGTAATATCCTTATTTGTGAAATTTTCCTTAAAATGCAACCCCTTTTCACTTTTTAAATAAGCTCTTTAGATGGCACCCTTATCTATGTAAAAAAAAGTCTAAAATTAGTATTTGAAAAATCCCTTTGTTGAAGCCACATTGTATGCATATATTTATGAGTGAAATCCCCCTAAATAAGGTTTTTTTGCAAGGAATTAGCTAAAGCTTTCATTTTTTGTCATAGTAACAACTTCTTTTCTAAGTGCTTGATATTATCTTTGATTTTAAAACCAAGCTTGGGTCATGTTTACCTTCTCAAGGAAAATGGCAAACAAAATAAAGCTTATGCACACCTTTGATGTAGTAGGTCCATCCTTAAAACGTTTAAGTGATCCATATGCCTATAAAAGAATCAAGTTTTGTCCTCGTTCTTTGAAGAACATACGCATATATTGTCTCTACTTCAAATAGGTATTGAGTGATTGTTGCATCATTCTATGTGGCAAAAATTTGTGTACCCTAAGCTTGATACTAGATAAGAAAATCAATTTAGAATTAAAACAAACGTGTGTGATCGGCGATGAAGATTTCTTAAACATTTTCTACATATACCATTTTGGTAACTTTGTGATGTTTTGATTATTGAAACTTTTCCTTAATTAATAGTGCAAATTGAGGTATGGCTTGCAAAGTTTAAAGTACATATGAGTGTCATAGAATTCTAAGTACTTGGAATTAGTATGTTATTGATGTGTATAATTCATAGTTTTCAAATAATTCTAAATGTAAATACTCATTGTGAATGTAGGGGATGCATCCCCAACCATGAGAGATTGCAAACATTAGATATTAGAAGACAAAAATGTGGATATAAATGTCAGCATCTAAAATACATTGTGATTTGAACAAAACAAAAAAATATATATATTGATGTAAGTACTTGTTGATAAGAACCCTCAAAATCTCAACTCCAATCATGAGAACAATCTTGACTTGTCTCCTTGACCTTAGAGACTCATAGTAGGATCTTGTCTTCCAAATAAGAATAAAAGATATGGCATCTATAATCTTTTTCAAGAAGTGGAGTAGCACTAAAGAGGGGGAAGGGTTTTTCACTTCTTATCACATACGAACTTCATCATTACATTTCCTCTCCCTTCCTTCACTCTATTTCTTCCAAACGATTGATATTAGATATCTATCACATGTGCGCATGTGCGTGCACGTACGTGCACGCGTGTGTGCGTGCGTGCGTGCGTGCGTGCGTGCGTGCGTGTGTGTGTGTGTGTGTGTGTGTGTGTGTGTGTGACCCAAGGGCTTAAGCCACAAAAAGAGAGAATGAATATGTATGCATGTAACTTTGTACAAATAGATGCAATAAAGGGAAATAGTTTTTCAATGTTAATAAAAATTATATCAGATATTTGGAAGCATCCTATGCATGCAAAATAGGATTGATGCATGCATGTAGGATGGTCACATGCTTAAGATATGTTTTATCAATCACATAGATCGAACAATATGTTTAAAAAAAAATTATTGGACATAACCTATAATTTGTAAATAAACATAAACTCATGCACATGGGGGGGGAGAGAGAGAGAGAGAGAGAGAGAGAGAGAGAGAGAGAGAGAGAGAGAGAGAGAGAGAGAGAGAGAGAGAGAGAGAGAGAGAGAGAGAGAGAGAGAGAGAGAGAGAGAGAGAGAGAGAGAGAGAGAGAGAGAGAGAGAGAGATCCATGAGGACTTAAGCCACAAAAAGAGAGGATGAATCTCTTGGCATGTAAATTCAATGCAGTAAAAGATACATGTATGATTTCCATAAGAATAACATCTAATAAATGAAAAAAGGGCAGAGCTCCAAGTTGGATTTTTCAATTTTAGTGAATCTTGTAAGCTTCATCCCGATTGCAAGCTCGAAAACACATGCTTGCAAAGCATGTGACAACATGAGGATTTCTTAGATATATAGATATAACCTTTCCTATAAAAGATCTTGTGATCTAAAATCTTACAATCCAAAAACTTTTTCATCAAAATGTAGGCAATATTCAACCATTTCCTTAATGTTGACATGTCACTGATTATATGTCTGAATTTTTAGGACAACGTAAAATTTGACCATTTACATTAAAACACTTTCCAAATAACATAAAATGCAACCTAGCTTGTGGTTGTGCCATGTGATATTTTCAAATTCTCCTTTAGAATTCCTTTTGCAATTTCGATTTGTGAGAGCTCTCTCTCTCTCTCCCTCTCTCTCCCTCTCTCTCCCTCTCTCTCCCTCTCTCTCCTCTCTCTCTCTCTCTCTCTCTCTCTCTCTCTCTCTCTCTCTCTCTCTCTCTCTCTCTCTCTCTCTCTCTCTCTCTCTCTCTCTCTCTCTCTCTCTCTCTCGTTGTCTCTCTTTCCTATTTTGACATTGCACAAAGTGTTCACAAAAAACATTTTTGGTGGCAAATATAAAAACCTTTTAACTCAAAATTTTGGAGGGATTTTTTGAATCAAATTGCATATGTTTGCCATTTTTATAACTAAATATTTTAAGAAGTTTAAGGTTTTAAATCTTCTTTTGTAAATTTTAGAGGGTTTTGCAAATTTTTTGCAATTCATTTTATATTAAACCTCGGTTTTCATAAACATTGATTGAATAGATGGAACTATAGGGCCCAACAAGGCTACAACAACTAAAGGGCTTAGTAGGGGTAACAAGTGGAAGGCTAAAGTCAAATGGGGTAGCAGAGCAGATAAAGCACTCTTTGACTTCCAAAGCCACATCAAAGTAAGACATGTTGTTTAGCATTCAAGCAACCTCCTATAATATGATTTTCAAAGGAGGATACTTTTGATTGAGCCATTTCTTTTTATGCCCCAAATCAAGATTATATCAATATTTAGCTTCTTACCAAAGGCAACACTATGAGGATATCATATTGGAGTTACATCAATAGGCATCCCCTATTGCTCAACAAATAGGAGATGCTATGCTCTCTACCCTTGCCATCTTTGTCAACTCCCCTTTTGACATGGGCATACATGACCCTGGTAGGAATGTAAGCATATCAAGAACTTAACACACGTTGATGTTAGCGATTATTCTTATAGTTCGGCTTTAGATTAGATTATTCTTATGTTTTGTCTTTAGATTAGATTGTTCTTATGTTGTGGATCTAGATTAGATTTTTCTTATGTTGTGGATTTAGATTAGATCATAATTATGGTTTGACTTTATCATATTATGGTTTTGAAACATTGTGGCTTTAGATTAGATTATTCTTATGGATTAGCTTCATATTGGAGGATCGTTTAGATTACCTAATTGGCTTTGATTATATTTGATGATCATTTAGATTAGGTTATTTTATCTTTACTATTATCAAGGTTGATTATGGACATGTGCCACCTTACTTGGATTGCGTAGCACCTTTGCCTTTTTTGCAATCCAAATCATCAGGAAGTTGGTCGTCAATGGCCTCATTGTTAATCCGCTTCCATGCACCAACCCAAGTTCATAACCTTTGAACTCTTCTATCATTTGAATCATGAAGTTGCAAAGGGAGATGGTATTGATAAAGTTGTTAGAGGCCCTGGTGGCTAGAGCTACTCAACAAAGTTCTTGACAAAGTTGTTAGAGGGCTTGGTGTCTAGGGTTGCTCAATTAAGTATCTTTTTAGTGGTCTTCCTTTCTCGTGGGCTCAAGAGCTAGAAGACAAGGTTGTGATGACACAAAAAAGATTGGACTGTTAATTACAACCTTTAAATTTTACTTAACACTAAAGGACACAAAAAAGATTGGACTGTTAATTACAACCTTTAAATTTTACTTAACACTAAAGCTCAAGTTTTGGTGAACATTGTCAAGCCATGATGAGCTATACATATCTGACTTTGCAACATTGGGTATACCTTATCCTCTTTTCAAATAGTGGTCTCATCATTATTTAAACCTTTCACTATACATCAACATTATCTTACTAGCAAATGTGAGAACTTTTCCCCTCTCTTATCTCTATTATAGTTGTATTTAGAGATTACATTAGCCTTCTACATTCAAGCAGTTTCATTTCAATTGCATTACTTGAATCACTAAGGAAAATGAGAGTATCCTATCCCTCAAAAAGGCTTTGATCTTACATTTTTTGTGTCATCCTTCTCTAAGTGCTTCCAATGCTCTGTGTGTGTGTGTGTGTGTGTGTGTGTGTGTGTGTGTGTGTGTGTGTGTGTGTGTGTGTGTGTGTGTGTGTGTGTGTGTGTGTGTGTGTGTGTGTGTGTGTGTGTGTGTGTTCATTTAGTTCCCTCCACTTCCATTTTGCTAGTGATAAAGAAATGCTCTCATACTTAATCAACAATGGATATATTTTGTGTTCATCTTATAACTCTCAACCAAAATGGATGAGGCAAAATCATGTGCTTTATTTTGCTATGAGCTAATGTAGTTGCTATCATACTATATATGGCATGTGTGTGATCATTTAGTTCCCTCCACTTCCATTTTGCTAGTGATAAAAAAAAACTCTCATACTGAATCAGCAATGGATATATTTTGTGCTCATCTTATAACTCTCAACCAAAATGGATGAGGCAAAATCATGTGCTTTATTTTGCTATGAGCCAATGTAGTTGCTATCATACTATATATGGCCTCATAGCCGTGTCGACTAACCTTGACTATGTCACATGCTATTCAAACTTCTTCTATGAATAAACTATTAAGAACATCTATAAGAACCTCATTCAAAGCAGCAAGTCGAAGGGCTCAATGTCAAGGGTCTCTCAAAATTCTAATCAAATTCTTGCATTTTAAGAATGCCTTTAAAAGCTCAATTTTTTTACCCTCACCTTGGTCTTAGTATCATTGAAAAAGTTCCTAAGAAAAAAATATACATTTTCAGGAAATAACACTACAACGGAATGGGAGTATAGTGACGATGGTTTCCGATGAAAAATAGCGGTGTCACTATTTGTGTTGCAAATGTAATGCAAATAGCGACGCCGCTCTGAGAAAAAAAAAGTGTTGAAAACCCTAGTGCGGCACTTTGCCACAAACAGTTCGAGAGAGAGCGAAAGGGATCATGGCTTTGTGAGGGAGAGGGAGAGGAAGAGAGAGAAGGAGAGCTTCTCACTGCCACTACCGTCGTACACAAAGAAGAGGGAGAAGTGCACGAGGGAGAAAGAGGGGATGTCGCGAAGAGAAGACAAAGAATCCATCCTCGAGCCTTTGCGGTAGGTACGTTGTCAAAGAGTTTACTGTCCATGATATAAATCATGGGATTCTTATGAACTCAAAAGAGTTTCACTGGGAATTATATGAGATATTTTTAGGCATTGTTATCCAATATCTACCTTAATTATACAAGTTCTTTTGTATTTAGCATGTAATTTGTAGATATATCATGTACATTTATGAAAAATAACTCTATGGGAACCTAAAACTTGGACATCTGGAAGCAATTGATAGTCTGCTGGATAAATCACATTAACTCAGGAACAAAAATATGGACAAAAACCCAAAAATGTTGCCAAAAACTGTCAAGAGTCCACTAGGTCCACATGGGACCAAAAGTAACTGACTAAGGTGACCAACAGGTGACCTAGGCTGGTCAAAAAGTGACCAGGGTTGGAGCAGAGAGCAGCCTGCGTTTTTCGGCACAAAATGCGGGCTACTCTGCCTGAGGGAAACTGGGAGAAAGCTGGAGCTGAGTTGCATGGAATGGACCATGCAAACTGAAGATTAATGGGCCAACAACTGAAGATGTTAACTTGGTGAGAGCTCCACTTCTCTGCCTCTTTGGTTTGACAAAAATGCATGCTGAAACTGTCTATAAAAGAGGGGAAATCTGAGAGAAGAGTATTCAGCCTGCTCTTATGTACGACTTCTCTCATCTTCTCTACCTTATTCTTGGTCCAATGAAGCCCGACTTGTGCCCAAGTACTTGAGTGACTTTGGGGCAAGCAAAGGGTGAGGATATTGATGACTTATGGACTATTGTGGGCTGGAATAACCAGTCATAAATAGGGCAGCCCACTATTTTGATCCATTTTTATGAGCAAACATGGGTTTATTATGATTGTAATAGAGGAAAATGACCTCTTTTCTTCAGGACATTGTTCATAGATGATCAAAAGTACTTCTTCTTGAGTTTATGCACTCATTTTGAATTTGTTTATGGGCTGGAATTTTCTGTTTTAAAATAGGGCTGAAGCTAAAATTATTCTTTTCCAATCCATTTCATGCATCTTTGGCCCAAATCTTGGATGTATTTGATTCTAGCATCAATATACTTGACCCAAAGGATTGAAATCCATCTTTGAACATGTAATATATGCCATTAGAACTTGAATTTGACATTCATAAATGAATTGGAAATCTGAAAATATCCTTTATAAAATGATGAATGTATCCTAAAGCATTTGATGTATTCAAGTTAGCCGTAATCCTTCTGTTCAAGTATGCTAAGTACAAAGTGAGAAGGCTTGAATTCCTCATCCGTACCTAAATTATTTCTAATTCCCAAATCTTATCAAAACCCAATCCATTTATCCTTTCTGAATCTTGAATCCCAAACCCTTCTTTTACACTAAAAGCCCCGGTGGTAGACCTTCAACTCTTAACGCGACGACAGTGGTGAACCCGACGTGAAGGTCCGCTGTAGAAGAAGAAGAAGTCCAATGGGAGAATCATCAAGCTCGGGAGGAGATGCTTTGCAACAATTGGTTCGTCTAATGCAAGAGAGCCAACAACAACAGCTACAATTTCAGCAGCAGTTGCAATTGCAACAACAATGGAGACAAGAAGAAGAACGGATTGATGGTGCTGCCATTAAGGCCTTAGAAGCAGTTGGGCATGAGCTCAAGCAATTTAATGGGCAAAATGTGTCCTCTTTTATCTGTCTCTACACTGACAAGATGGTCTTCTTTGGAGTACCTCAACATGCTTGGAGCCGTTACTTTGCCCGCCTGGCTATGCATGGCCTCCAGGACCGAATTCATGGTCTTTTCCAAAAAGATGCTGGATGGACTGTGTTCAAGAAGGCTCTTCGAAAAGAATTTTTCCTTGAAGATTCTGGCCTTATGACAAAGAAAATCTTCACCGAATGGGTTGAAAGGCCCAATAAGGGTCTAACTGCTACTGCTCTTCATCGAGAGTTTGAAAGCAAATTTGCCCAACTAGATCCTGATGACCAACAAGGTATGGAAAGTCAAAAGATTGAGTTATTTTTAAAAACTACAGATTCCTCTCTTCAGGAGAAATTGACTGACCGACTTGAAGACCCTGACTCTGAGTCGGGATTAACGACTACTTGGAGTGATGTCACTGAAGCAGTTAATATGATTGCTCGAAGAGAGCGATTGCGCCTAAGATGGGGTTCAACCCCTGTAACAACTGATTCTATGAAGGAGCCTGTTCCAGCCTCTCGACCTCCTGTCTCTATGGTCGAGCAACCAAGAAATTCTGATGTTCCTTCTCCAAAGAAGGATGTCATGGATGAGTTAATTAAAAGCATGCGGGATCTCCATCTTAATTTAACAGAAATTAATTCTAAAGTAGAAAGGCTTGATGTTAAAGTAGAAGAAAGGGGTCGGTCATCCGCCCAAAGACCTCCACGAGAAGGCTTTAAAAGACGCTGCATTTGGTGTGATAGCCTTCAGCATGACAAGAGGGAGTGTGGAGCATTCCGTGAAGCCGAAGCACAAAAATTACTCTTTTGGAAGGATGGCAAAATTCATGCAACCGAAACCGGGCTTCCTCTTGAGCCAAACTTCGATAACGGCGGCATGAAGAAAAGATTGGAGGATTTGGCACTAAGAACAGCCTATGCAGCTGTTGATGCTGCAACTTATGGGTTGCAAATTGAGCCGACTAATGAAATTATTAAAGCATGCAAAACTAATGCAAAATCTAAAGTGTGGACGCAGGCCTTGGAACGCATGGAGCAAGGCAAGGCAATTAAGGATGATTTAACCACTGCCAGCCAATGTATTCGAGGAAGAATCGGATGGTCCGAGCCTGTGGATTCATTTTCAGCTTTTGCCTGGCTAGCTAAAATTAATAATCAAGAAGCCATGATAGAAGAAAAGAGAAGAAGATGTTGCCGGTCCTTCTTCTTCAGGACCGACTAAACGCATAACAAGAAGCAAACCAGACCAACAGAAGGCTGCTGAAAATCCGCCACCACCAGAATTTGACATGGGAGATGCCCCTCAAGTAAAGAAGACAGAAGGAAAAAGAAAAAGCAAACATCCTAGTTACAAGTTGCAGTCAAACATAGAGACCGCAACGGATCTTAAACGGATCCTAGAAGAAAGGATTCTTGGAAGTAGAATTGAATTTACACTAGGTGAAATTCTCGGTATTGCAAAACAAGGATTTCATGATGTAATAATTGATGTAATTAAATGAAAACGACAATATGTTGGTGAGGAAACTGAAGAATCTGTACATGCTTTTTTGCAAGTACTTCATGTGTATTTGCAGGATGAAGAAAAGCTGAAAACTCAAGGGATTCGTTCGGAGGCAATCAAAGAATTGATTGCAGCCATAGAAGCCAAAGATGAAGACATTTATGAAGCAGAAGCTGAAGAATCCATAATGGTGGAAACTTCTCAATCTAAAGTGCAGCCCATGCAAAAGAAAGAGACTTTTCTTTACAACATGCAGGAAGAAAGTGAAACTCACTTTATTCCAAGTAGTCACTATTCCCGTACCCATTGGGCAAGGGCGACTACTGAAACTGTTGTTAAAATCGGTGAGAAAGAAACTCCATGCATTGCCCTTATAGACCATGGTTCAGAAATTAATGTTATGTCAAGAAGTCTCTATGAGAACGGTGGATGGCCCATTGACGTGGACCCAGGGTGGCGCATGAAGGCAACCAATAATTCTTCTGGCGATCTTTATGCAGTGTGTCCTTATGTACAAGTTATTATTGGTAACGTAAAAGATGAATTTCATTTTTTTGTTCAAGATTCTTGCAGTTATCCAATCATTCTTGGACAACCATTTATTTCCGAATCTCATTTAGAGACAAAGGTTCTTGATGATGGGTCATCATACGCTCGGATAAGAAGCAAGGATAATGATAAGGCTGTTCAATTCCTAACTATTTGTGTTAATCACCATCGGAATAGGAATCGATTGAGAGATCATCCCGTTCCTCCTAATGCCCGAGAATTTAAGGGTTTTCAGGTAGCGCTGCTATAAGTGGAGGCCATGGGAGTGTATCATGTCATAAAAAATTGCCTCCACAAATGAAGGAGGCAAGGTCTAAAGTTGATTTGCAGGTTTTTTCAGCCAATGGAGTGGGCTATTATAAACAATTTTCAGCCATGAATAGGGCTGAAAGAAAGCATTTGAGTCATATGGAGCAAGAACTGAAGCAAATTGATGTTTTACCTAAAGATGAAGAAATTTCAGGTCTATTTTATGGGCTGAATTATAATGATACAATGGCTGAAATTTATACAGCCATTCATGCTGAAAATCAAGCTGAAAATCAGTCCATATAGGTATGTACATTGGATATGTATGACATAGTTCAAGAATTTGCAGATTATGAAGTCTTTGGACAACCAAACAAGGATGAGGCAAGAGTAGAAACAAAATATAAAACAGTTGATAAGAAGGTCAAGCCGGTAGCTACTCCTCTACCACCTGAAAGCGAAGGATTGGCAGAAAGGGTATCCAAACAACCAAGCCTTCGTGATCCTAAAGATATTGGCCATCAATTTACAGCCGAAAGTCTACAAAAGCTGAAAATTGGTGAAGACTCTTTCCTCTTGCCAACTGAAAAACAAATTTTCATGCAGATGTTAAAGAACCATGGTAAAGCCTTTTCATTTCAGCCGCATGAAATCAGCTGTGTGGATCCAAGCATTGTGGCTCCAATGATAATTTTTACGGTCCCACATGTGCCTTGGAATCTTAAACCAATTCCGGTTCCAAGGGCTCATTTGCCTAAGTTATTGGAACTTTTAAATGAAAAGATAAAAATGCGAATATTGGAGCTATCTTCAGCTCCATATTCCAACCGATGGTTTACCGTACCTAAGAAGAATGGATCTTTACGATTCATTCAAGATTTGCAACCTGTTAATAAAGTCACTATTAGAAATGTTGGATCAGGACCAATTGTGGATGAATTTGCTGAAGCTTTTGCAGGAAGGGCAATCTATTCCATGGGAGACACTTATTCAGGCTACGACCAATTTCAGCTTGCTTTGGAAAGCCGTGACATTACTACAATGAAGACACCTCTTGGCCTAGTCCGCATGTGTACTCTACCTCAAGGGGCTACGAATTCAGTAGCTCACATGATGAATGCCATGCATAAAGTATTGAGGGATTATATTCCTCAATTAACTCTTCATTTCCTTGATGATGTTCCAATCAAAGGATGTGAAGTTCATGAGAAAAATGAAGAACTCAATGAACTTGGATGTCGAAAGTTTGTTTTTGATCATATTAATGATTGTGCTCAAATCCTGTCTAAATTAGAAGAAGTCCATCTTACTCTTTCAGGAGCTAAATCTGTTTTTGGAGTTGAAGAAGTTCTTGTAGTCGGTCATATGTGTGGTCCATATGGCCGAAAACCTTCTCCATCTAAAATAAATGCAATCAGCAAGATGCAAGAAGAATGTACAAATGTTTCAGAAGTGAGAAGATTTCTTGGTGCATGTGTCTTCTACCTTATTTGGATATCACATTTTGCTCATGTTGCTGAAAGTCTTTACCAGCTCCTAAGAAAGGGCCAAAGGTTTCTATGGACAAAAGAACACACTCAGGCTATTCGGAAACTCAAGAAAATGCTAACCTCAGCTCCCACTTTAAAGAAGGCTAACTACTCCAATGGACAGCCCATTTTTCTCACAGTGGACACAAGTCCTATTGGAATAGGATGGGCAGTTGGTCAAGATGACCTTGACGGCAACAGATATGCGATCCGCTTTGGAGCAAAGTTTCTTAATGAACGACAAAGAAGGTATGCTCAAATTAAAAGAGAGCTATGGGGAGTAGTAACTGCATTAAAATGTGACATGGAGTACTTTATGGGCGCACATGTTATAGTTGAGACAGATTGCCTACCACTCTTGGGCATGATAGCCAACTGTTCCACTCCTGACATAGCCATGCTAAGATGGATAGCCTATATTAAATCCTTAAATCCTGATTTGAAACATATTGCAGGTAAAGATAATCCAGTTGCTGACATGCTTTCACGTGCCAGATATATGGATAGAGAAGTAATGATGGATGAAGAAGAATCAGAGTTTATAAATGAAGTTGTTAATGCAGGTACAACAAAAAGTACAACAATAACAACAGGTTCAACTGATAATATAACTTTTACATCAGCCAGGATGGATGAATCAACTAAAGAAGGACAATGGACACCTAGTAAACAGCATATTCCATGTTTTGTTATGGTTTGTTCACACTTTAAAGAATAATATTATGCAGATGATTGGCTAAAAATCGGCCAATTTTTGAGCACTATGACAAAGAAGGAAGAATGGATTCATGAAGAGTTCAAGATAATTAAGAGAAAAGCCCATGGTTTTTTTCTTAAAGATGGCTACCTTTAGAGGCATGCAAAGAAGAAAGAAAGAGCGCATGTTCGTGTCTTAGGTGACAAAAAGACACAAAGACAGGTCATGCAAGAATTCCATGAAAGCCTATTGGCTGGTCATAGAGGCATATGGGGTACTTTTGCCAAAATAAAAGAGAAATTTTGGTGGCAAAACATGTATAAAGACATTGAGCATTTTGTTGAGTCCTGACATGCTTGTCAAATGTATTCCATGGTAAAACATAGAGATGGGCTTCAGCCTACCTATCCTTTATCTATTCACTATAGATGGATTATTGATTTAGTAATCATGCCTACAGGAATTTGGAACATGAGATATCTAGTACTTGCTAGAGAAGATCTCACAAACCAAGTGGAAGGAAAGGCCTTGACAACAAAGTCCACTCATGCTGTGTGTAGATTTTTACTTGAAGAAGTATTTTGTAGGTATGGATGTGTTGCCAAAGTAACTGCAGATAGAGGAGAATTGGATGCCGATGAAGTTCGCCATTTCTTTGCTCAATTGGGGATTAAGCTATCTCTTACTTCAGCCTACAACCCTGAAGGCAATGGTAAGAGTGAAAGAGGTCATCAACCAATTCTTAAAGCTTTAGCAAAATCATGCAAAGGAAAGTTGAGAGAATGGCCTAAAATGCTACCATTCGCATTATGGGCTGATAGAACAACCCATAGTGCAGTAACAGGATATATGCCAGCTGAACTCATGTATGGACAGCCACCTATTATGCCTATTGAGGAATCCATTGTCACATGGAGTATCTTGCCTTGGGATGAAGGCATGAACAAGGAAGAATTGCTATCTTTACGCATAAGGCAACTTGAAAAAAGGCCAGAGGATGTTAAAATAGCCATTGAAAGGCTAAAAATAGCAAGATTAAAGAATAAGAAGAGGTTTGATAAGCACCATCGACTCCGTCCAAGAGCTATTCAAGAGAATGACTGGGTTCTTGTTTATGATAGCAGCTTGGATAATCAATATAGTGCTCATAGGAAGTCAGCCAAGCGATGGTTTGGACCATATGTTGTAAAAGTAGTATATAATAATGCTACTTACTCTTTGGCTGAAATGGATGGGACCATGATAAAGACTCCAATAGCTGGGAAACGAATCAAACTCTTCAAACGAAGAGAATCTTCAACTTATGAACTTGATGACTTTGATACAAGCCCTTTACTTGAAAACATGCAGGAAGACGAAGACTTAGAGAATGAAGATGAAGAAGAAAAAGACCCTTCTTGACCTGTAATCTTATGAAATGGCACATGCCGAAGGATGTGCAGGTTAGGAGGGGGTGAATGTCAAAGAGTTTACTGTCCATGATATAAATCATGGGATTCTTATGAACTCAGAAGAGTTTCATTGGGAATTATATGAGATATTTTCAGGCATTGTTATCCAATATCTACCTTAATTATACAAGTTCTTTTGTATTTAGCATATAATTTGCAGATATATCATGTACATTTATGAAAAATAAATCTATGGGAACCTAAAACTTGGATATCTGGAAGTAATTGATAGTCTGCTGGATAAATCACATTAATTCATGAACAAAAATATGGACAAAAACCCAAAAATGTTGCCAAAAATTGTCAAAAGTCCACTAGGTCCACACGGGACCAAAAGTAACTGACTAAGGTGACCAACAGGTGACCTAGGCTGGTCAAAAAGTGACCAGGGTTGGAGCAAAGAGCAGCCTACGTTTTTCGACGCAAAATGCGGGCTGCTCTGCCTGAGGGAAACTGGGAGAAAGCTGGAGCTGAGATGCATGGAATGGAGCATGCAAACTGAAGATTAATGGGCCAACAACTGAAGATGTTAACTTGGTGAGAGCTCCACTTCTCTGTCTCTTTGGTCTGATGAAAATGCATGCTGAAACTGTCTATAAAAGAGGGGAAATCTGAGAGAAGAGTATTCAGCCTACTCTTATGCACGACTTCTCTCATCTTCTCTACCTTATTCTTGGTCCAATGAAGCCCGACTTGTGCCCAAGTACTTGAGTGACTTTGGGGCAAGCAAAGGGTGAGGATATTGATGACTTATGGACTGTTATGGGCTGGAATAACCAGTCATAAACAGGGCAGCCCACTATTTTGATCCATTTTTATGAGCAAACATGGGTTTATTATGATTGTAATAGAGGAAAATGACCTCTTTTCTTCAGGACATTGTTTATAGATGATCAAAAGTGCTTCTTCTTGAGTTTATGCACTCATTTTGAATTTGTTTATGGGCTGGAATTTTCTGTTTTAAAACAGGGCTGAAGCTAAAATTATTCTTTTCCAATCCATTTCATGCATCTTTGGCCCAAATCTTGGATGTATTTGATTCTAGCATCAATATACTTGACCCAAAGGATTGAAATCCATCTTTGAACATGTAATATATGCCATTAGAACTTGAATTTGACATTCATAAATGAATTGGAAATCTGAAAATATCCTTTATAAAATGATGAATGTATCCTAAAGCATTTGATGTATTCAAGTTAGCCATAATCCTTCTGTTCAAGTATGCTAAGTACAAAGTGACAAGGCTTGAATTCCTCTTCCGTACCTAAATTATTTCTAATTCCCAAATCTTATCAAAACCCAATCCATTTATCCTTTCTGAATCTTGAATCCCAAACCCTTCTTTTGCACTAAAAGCCCCGGTGGTAGACCTTCAACTCTTAACGCGATGACAACGTTGCCTCCTCTTGGTTTGTTCTTATGCTTTCTTCTTTTCTTTTGTTTGTTTTTCTTGAGAATGAGATGCATTGAGAGAGAAAGAGAGGAAATGAGAGAGGGAGAATAAGGAAGGAAAAGGGAGAGAGAGAGAGAGAGAGAGAGAGAGAGAGAGAGAGAGAGAGAGAGAGAGAGGAGAATGAGTGAGAAAACAACGAGGGGGCGGAGAGAAATAAAGAGAGAGACAACAAAGAAATAGAAAGATAGAAACAAAGAGAGGGAGAGAGAACACGAAAACGGAGAGTGAAGGGAGAGGTGGATAAAAGGGTGAAGTAAAGAGAAGAAGGAGGGTGGAAAAAAAGAGAGAGCTAGAAAGAGAAGGAGAGAAAAAGAGAGATAGAGAAAAAAAATAGAGAGCAAGAGAAAGAGAGAGAAAAATGGAAACAATGAGAAATTTAGAGAGAACGAAATGATAGAAAGAGAATGGCAAAGGGGGAAGAGAGGCACAAAGAGGGGTAGGGAGAGTCTTTCAATGTCTTGTTTTATGAGTTTTTTATTATTTATATTTGATTTTGATTTTAACGAGATGCGTCGAGTGCAAATGAAGAGGAAACGAGAGAAAAGACATAGAGAAAAGAAGAGAGGGAAAGGAAAAGAGAGAAGAAGTGAGAGTGGGTTTGAAACATGGGGGGGGATAAAGAAAAATTTATAGAAATAGAGGGGGAGAGAGAAGCAAAGAAGGATGAAGGAAGGAAAATAAAAAAAGAAAAAGAGAAAGAGAACAAAAACATATTGTTTGTCGTAATGTAGACAAAATGGAAAATGATGATGGTCGTCATGTCTAAGATTGCGAGGTGTATCTTAATCAGCGTGTCCCGTGTCCTTGCTCTCAATGTAAGCTGGTAATCAAATGAAAGCGTTGATTGTCTATAGAACACGTATGACACTTCAACGAGTTCCAATTGGAGATCATTGATCAAGCAATCTCAGACTTTGAACGAATGGTAAGAAATGTGTATATCAATCATGCCTTACATTTGCAAACTAATTGAATATCATATACAAAAACATTAGAGGTGCCCGTAAAATTTATATAGGGAGGTGATGCCTCATCTTAAGGAGGAATGCACCTGTTGCGGTCAGTTAGAAGAGTTTGTGGGCGTGCAATGGATACCAACGGAGAGAGTCAACCTTTCGAACCTTTCTCCAATATCGGAGCCTAAGATAGAGGCAATGATCCATTGATACCCATGGATGTTAATTCATCTGATCCATTAAGAGAGGAAGCGTCCATACCATTATATGATGGGTGCCGAGTATCTTGCCTACTCTTGTTGTATATTGAAATCATGCAACTCTTTTCAAGAAGATACAACTACCTTCATATCAGAATCAGTGCATGAAATACAGGTATCATGTCCTATGACATTTAAAGGCACCATCACATAGGCTAATCTCAAACCCTTATATCCTTATATGAAAGTAAGAGACTAAGGCCATTAATAGAATTCAAGGCCTAGGGATTTATGCCCCTAACAACTGGCACTGCCCCTGGCACATGCATGACCTGAATGCACAAGCATAAAGTAAGAGACTGAATGACATAAAGAACATGCTGATACCCTGCCACATGCCTTGCACCCCTAAACAAGTCACACTGAGCTATCATGATTAGAGCTCCTCTGAGATACTCATAATCCTCTTGTGCAATTGCCTAAAAGCATACTCATATAGGGCTGCCAAGAAACAACCCATTCAGGATTCATGAAAAACCTTTTTAGTCTTCAGCTTTTTGATCTCTATCATTAACCTGTCATACAAAACCCCAGCCGGATTTGGCATATCCACATTCTCAACATAATAAATTAAGGCATAAGTCTCCCGAGCTATGGAGTCAATCTTAATAAACAGCATGAACTTCTCCATAAACCACCGAAGATGCATTCTGAAATCATCATCAATGTGCTTCATAACATATACCTTGTGTGGACTTGTGACATCTCTGAATGCTTCATGCATTTTCTCATCATAGCGTCTCCACCATGTGGGGTTTACATTCATTGGTAATGCAAAAACACGGCTTACAACATTTGTTGTAAGCTCAAGGCAACCTGTAATTTTACCCTAGGATTGTCACAAGATATCCAACTGCACCGAAGCATGTATATTGGCGGCCTAAGAATCCTAAGAAAGGCATGTAAAATAATACAACCCAATTCTTTCTAGCCATGCCTTGGTAGATGCATGCTCAACATTGAGTGCCAAAGTAGAATCTACAAATGGTATAGACGTAGCACTCGAAGCAAGTACCTTAGGTGAAGACCTCGGTGTTGATGCCACTTCCAACTACTCCAAGCACTCCTCAAGCAGATCATACTCGGTGTTGTCATCATCCTCCACATGAGCTCTTTTCTTCCTAGACAACACTTTGGTGGATGTATACCGAGTATGTGTCATAGTTGGCAATGCAGGTTGACACACAGACAAAGATGGAGAGAAAGAAGAGGAAACAAAAGAACCCTTCATTTCCATCTCGAAATTGAAGTCCAAGTCCTCTATAAGTTTGAGCCTTTTCATGCCAATTGTCACTTCAATATGACACACTTAAACCACTCTACCCAATCACTGTATGTCACACTTGAGTTAACAAACCATGATAGGATTAAATTAGCATGTGCATAATATGGTTGAATCAATCTTTTAAGTTTGAATCCATTGACTACAGGCTGCAACACCTTGCCCTGCAAATCTTTGAGCAAAATGTGCCTTGCCCAACATCCTTAAATATCACAAATGGACATGCATAACAAAGTTTTAATTTACCCGAAAACTTACCGAGTCAAGAATTATACACCACAACCCAATCACCTTCTTGAAAGATTTTCTTTCTGATATGTCTATCCACCCAAGCTTGTCTCCGTTTGCTGGGTAATTCCTAAAATATAGGTAGCAAGAACCCTATCCTCCTCTAACTTCAGGAGTTGTCCTAATATGTGGTCCATTGACTCCTAAGGATCCAACTTATGTGTTACTACAATCCTTAGACTTGGTACTACAAACTCCATAGGTACTACAGCTTCCAAACCATAAACAAGCCTAAAAGGTGTAAGCCCTATTGAAACCTTGTATGCTCAAGTTTTGTATCCCAATCATCCTTGTTATCCTCAACAACCTTCTTAAAAATGCAGAGAAAAATCTTATTTGAACTTTCAGCTTGACCATTAGCCTGAGGATGATAAGGAGTAGACTTATGCAAAATCATGTTCTTAATAGTTAGTTCCCTAATAACTTGATTCAAAAAATGTTTTCCTCAATCACTTATCAACTCAATAGGACAACCAAACCTAGTCATAATGTTAGAATACAAAATATTGGCCACACTAACTGCTTTATTGTCCTTCAATGCTTGAGCTTCCATCCATTTAGTACAATAACTTGTACAAACCAAAATATATATATTACCAGTTCTCTTAGCTGTTGGCTTAATCGGGCCCACAAAATCAATTCCCCACTTTTGAAAAGACTCAAGTGGTAAGACACGATGATCTTGCATTCTATCCCTGTCAAGAGACTGGCCTTCTTTCTAACATTGCAAACATTCTTTAGCATACATGAGCATCCTTCAACACAGTAGGCCACCACAGACCTACCAGCAATATTTTTCTACAAGTTATTGCCCCGAAAAATGACCATCTGACAGTCTAGAATGAGCTTCATGCAGAACTGTTGGCTGCTCATATTCAGGAACACATCTTCTCATAACATTATCCACTCCTCTTTTATATAAAACATTCATAATAACCTGAAATGATCGACTTTTTAATGGCAATCTTCTTCCTTGATCTATAGTAAGATGTGCAGGCATAACTCCTTTCTTTAGGAAATCCAACAACTGATCATAATATGAATCAGGATTAAGAACCTGTACTTCAAACAATTGAGCATCTGGGGGCTGATCAAGAACCCCAACTTCAAGATCATCATTATCCAGTCTGCTCAAATAATCTACCACTACATGCTCTTTGCCAGGAGTATGAATAACCTTAAAATCAAATTCTTCATTAGGGCAAAAAACGTTTCAAAAATGACACTTGTAAGAAAATGATTAAGTTACTAATTAGTTGAGGTTTTAAAATAATGAACCCTCCAAATTTGGCCATTCAGACGTGATTAATGAGAGAATTTATTATTCATTTAAGAGGTTAGCCATTAAATGCCTAAGGACGTTAACTCATGTCAGAGGTCACTTTTCGGCCATTATTCTTTCATTTTGAATATTTTACTATCACGCTTCCCGCCAAAATCACGCTTCTTTTTTCGTCTGCATTCATTTGAATCATGGTTCTCTCCTCTTCACTTTGTTTCTTAGTTCTTAAAGCAGATTTTACTCTGTCGTAAAATTTCTCACCAAAATCACGTCCGGTTCTTACCAGCAGCGTGCATTGGTCTCCCTTCGTCTCCTTTTACTAAATCTTGAGAAGGTGATCAACAATCAAAAGAGTCTCTACACAGAGGATCAATACCACTTACTTGCCGATTGAGCTATAGAGATATGGTCCTCCATGGACCTGAGACGAGATCATCTCGTTAGTTTTCAGCAGACCCAACTAGGTTGGAACATCCAAGCCGCATCTTTACTTCAACCCCTAAGATATCCATTCTGTAAGATTTTGTTTCAACTAAATCCAAGCTTTTTCTTCAATCTCTTCAATTTGATTCATAAGAAAATGGGTAAAAGAGTCCCATGGTGTTGATGCAAATTGGTAGGGATAGATATACTAAGGATAATCCTTAAGCTAATAGAATAGAAAGTGAAAATTTTCACTTTGATCTTGACACTTGAAAATAGAATATCTTCATTATACAGTGTTGTAATATCAACTTTTTAGCAAGGACTAATTGATAAGACAAGGATAATATATTATAATTAGAAGAAATGAAGTACTTTGATTTTTGGAAGATAAAAATATTTACCTAGTAATAGATTAAAAATGTTTATTATTCAATTTTGTCTCTTAAAATATAAAAAAATTAAACAAGTAATAGATAGAAGTATTAGTGATATTGTGTATCATATCAACTTTAGGACTAAGATGATTTTATGTGTGCAGGATACTTCAAAGAATATGAAGGATACAACTTCTTACTTGATATTAGCTCTTGGGAGTATTTTTCTCATCATACCCTCAACTATGATTAGCACTATGGGGTTTCAAGTTTCAATATCTTCAATTGTGATTCTTATTAGCACTATCAGATTTCAATACCTAAATGGTGGCTTGATGTCATGGGATGATACTACTCATGATATCATATCCTAGCAAATCTCTTAAGATCTCTTCCCTTGATTTGTAAGAAGAAATAGAAAGGACTTGACTCTATTTATTTCTCTCAAAACTCTGATTCTAATGCAGACTGATTTTATAATTGAAAGCATCACTACATTATTGATGCTTTATCCTTGTATATCTTTTTTCAAATGTAATATATCTCAATTTCACCAAAAAAAAGACCATCAAAATAATCAGTCTGCATTTCACAAAAAAAAAATTCCATAAGTTTATTAGGCTCTGAAAAAATTTAAGAAATTTTTAAAGATTTTTTTGAGCTCGTTTGCTATTTTAAAAATATTTTTAAGCAAAAAGGGCCTAAAAGAGACCCAAAAAATCACAAAAAAACACCCAAAAATAGCATAGCCGATACGCCGCGAAAATGGGTATCCGAGCTGTCTCGGATACCCATTTTCGCGCACAGCTCGGATACCCATTTTCACGCTGTATCAGCTATGCTATTTTAAAAGTTTTTAAAGCAAAAAAGGGCCTAAAAAAGACCCAAAAAATCACAAAAAAAACCACCCAAAAATAGCGTAGCCGATGCGGCGCAAAAATGGGTCTCGGATACCCATTTTCGCGCCGTATCGGCTACGCTATTTTTGGGTGGGTGAAAATGGGTATCCGTGCTGTATCGGCTGCGCTATTTTTGGGTGGGTGAAAATGGGTCTCGGATACCCATTTTCGCGCAGAGCTCGGATACCCATTTTTGCGCTGTATCAGCTATGCTATTTAAAAAAAAATTTAAGCAAAAAAGGGCCTAAAAAAGACCCAAAAAATCACAAAAAAACCACCAAAAATAGCGTAGCCGATGCAGCGCGAATGAGCTCAAAAAAATCTTTAAAAAATTTTAAAATTTTTTCAGAGCCTAATAAACTTATGGAATTTTTTTGAATTTTTTTGATGGGTTTAAGATCTCACAAAAAATAAGTGCGTCATATCAACTTATCCTCACATGGTTGACTTTATGACTTTATGAATTATCCTTACATTGTTGCTGCTCATGCTCATAAGATCACCCTAATGAATAAAGATTTTAATATGATTAGCAGAATAAGGTACTGAGGATGATGTTTGCAAGAGAAAAATCGATGTACTTGGACCTGTTAATTATAAGAGAATGGGTGAAGTGTATGGGCAAATGGTTATCAATGTTTCTTGCACTTCTGAGGAAGAGGACTATCTTAGCATATCTCATGAGGACAAGTCCATGCTAGTTGTAAAAAGGATATTTAATTGTTAGATTCTGTAGTTTATTATTGCATAAGGTAAGGCATTTTGACTCTAAAAAATTTTAGTATATAGAATAATTGTGCTATTGATTGCAAATAACACTCCTTTATTTTTTATATTAGCTTTAGGACATTGATTGCATCTCTTAGCCAATAAATCTCTAAAATTATGTGTATTGTTGATCCATTGTTATCAATGGAATTTTTTTCGAGATTTGGTTCAAATATAGCAATGTCTTTCAAAGCTTTTGATTCCATCACAACTACCATAAATTTTTTTATTACATCGGATACACTCACCAGAGAAATTATCCTCATGAACTCTCTAAGTGGTATCCATGGCCAAGGATGAATGTGGGTTGAATGGAATACTGCTTTCTTTTTGGTTAATTATTTATTTTATTTGATTATCTATTTTAGTTACATGTTTCCATTTGCAGTGCTGGCAGGCTCCTGACTACCTTCTCGGACACCACATATGAGGATATTGTTGATCCTAGAAAACCATATAACTCTCTCTAACAAGAAGTACCATTGCAAAGTCACAAAGTCATACATATACTTGTGGAAAAAGAGTGCTTTTCAAATGTCTGCAGGACAATAGATTCAAAGATACTCAAGATAGATGGAGTGAATGTAAGTCTCTTTCATATTGTTGGTTTTTTTAGGGACCCTTTTTTACCAACTTGTTACATTTTTTCTCGTAATGCTAAGATTACCCTAACTCATATATGCGATGGATAAGGGAGCAATGTATTGAGTTGATTTTGGATAGGGTAATCACACTAGTTGATTCCGATTCCCCTCCACAAAGCCACGAAACATGCACAATAAAAGAACCCACAATCTGATCAGCATAGATAATGTCTGTGAACACCTTATGAACATGGAAGGTTCCACTTAAGTTTTGCATAGGTTGCCATTCCATACTTGTTGATAGAAATATATCTACAACCAAGAATTCGTTATTAGTACTTGCTTAAATGAAAAAAAAACGTTATTAACTCAAGTCTTACAATGTGTTTGCTGCGAAACATACTCGTTTGGAGGCAAGTGGATATCCTTCGCCATGTAAACATGTTGCAGTTTGATAAACCACCCTTCATGCATAATTTGAAAGAAATGATACGTCCCTTCCAGTGATGTTTAATATCCTCTCTTTTTTTCTTTTCACCTTGTGAGAGTCCTTGCAAGAGGGCAGCATGGCAACCTAATCGTTTATACTAAAGACCTTTGGCTCCCAATTTTCATCAACTCTGTGGCTATAGACAGTGCAAGAGTTTACTAAACGAGAAGAGCGCCTTCTGGATGCCATACTTAAATTAAATTCGCAGAGAAAGAAGCTCATCGAGAAAGATGAATGAACTAAAAAGTAGAGAAAGAAGCTCACTAAGAAAGGTGAATGAAGTAAAAAGGAATATTAAGAAGACTAATGAAAATATATTAGGCGCCAAAAAGTTTTCAACTTTCAAAAAAATCATCATTAACTTCACAGCAACTTTATTATGTCATTTGTCCGATTTTATAAGTAAATAAGGACTTCGGGACTACCAAAACATGTCAGACATTGGAGATTTTGGCTAAAAAGGAGGAGAGAATCTCGAAGTGGACTCTACTATCTCCAAAAAAGAGGACACAAGAATACCATATTCTTGCACACGTGGCAAACTCTCCTTGGCCCTTTTCTTAATCCCGTGATTAACAAAAGTGCATTTTTTGAAGCATTTTCGGCCCTAATGTATAGCAGCAACATCCATCTAGCTAACCTTCTAGTTAATGGAGGTTTGTTAATCAAGAACAACAATGCTTGATGATCCACATGAAAAATCACTTGGTTCACTAACAAATAATGCCTAAATTTTTGCAAAGAGAAATGTTGGGGTAAAGGCACCTCCATCGTGCCGCCCCGTGTATTACTACACTGACAGTACCCGCCACTGCACACTGCAGGTGGCGGGCACCCATCACGTCACTTTATTCTTTACATTCATTTTAGTGGACTAGTAAATAAAGGAAGGCCCGGTCACACATTGTGACTGTTGGAGTTCCCATTTCTTGTCTCTCTCTTTCTTGCTCTTGCTCTCCCGCCATAGCTCTCGTGCAAGCTTCGATCCTTCTCACCTTTCAACTTGTATCAGAGCTTGGCTTCCTCTTGCTCGAGCTCAACTCGGTGCTTCTCTACCTTCGCATCAACTCCCTTCACGCATTGGATCTCCATCCCGGCAGCCATATCCTATCTCCCCGAGCTCTCGTCACTCCCCGGCTTCCCAAGTACCTTCCCGGCCTATTGAGGCACCTTCAAGGCATTGGTACTGAGGTATTTGATCATTCTTTCAGGGTTTTATTTCAGTCTACAGGTTGCAAACAGCAAGGGCAGCCATCGCTTCAAACCCTTGAAGCTTATTCCCCTCATATTGTGCCTTACACTTATCAAGGCTCAAAGAGGCTTGTCATAGGCCTTTGATAGGCCCTTCTTGAGCCCCCCATTACCCCCTTTCAGCCCATGTGGAGCAGCAGCAAGTTCAGCACCAATAGGGCAGATTGCGCCATTTTTTCTAGGCTGTTAGCACTCGTCTACTTTAGCTCCACACTTGGCCATTGCTTCTTGCTCTCTACCTTGATCAAGAGGGCTATTAGACTTCATGTTTGATGTCATTCAAGCTTTGGGCATTGGTCTTGATCATTTGGGGCTGATTTCTTTAGATTTGGGACTGTCATAAACTGTCATAACATGCTAAAAACAGGCCAGCACCATTGGCATTAGCATTTGTTTCTTACACTCCATTCCGGTTGTGCTATTTGATGCCCGTATGCGGTCTACTTGATGCCCGAATGCCTTGGGAATGTATGCACATGATTATGCCATGATTTTGGCCTGAAATATTGGTTGATTTGGAACTGTCATTTACTGTTATATAGTGTTGGAAGCAGGGCAGCCACACTTGGCATTGGCATTTGATGCTTATACTCTACTCCGATTACCTTGTTTGATGCCTGTATGCGGCCTACATGATGCCTAGTGCCTTGGGAATGTATGCACATGATTATGCCATGATTTTGGCTTGAAATATTGGCTGAAATTTCTCAATTTTGACAGTCAAACTTGGCTGTAATAATAGTGGGCTGAAGGTACTTTGGATGCTTTGTCACTTACCTATTGGTACTAGATGTATGCTTTGGGATTTGCCATCATGTATCTGACATTTGGGGACGACTTTGAGCTCATGTTTGAATCTATGGAATGTATTTGAGCTACGCATAAGCTCCGTCTTTGTTGGTATTCACTGGCATTTGGACCGACTTGGCATGCTCTTGGACCACTTATGCCTCATGTCTATGCTTGACAGTTAGACTTCATACATTACATGCTTTGATTCGTGATATATGCCGCTTGGTTCGTCTATGCTTTATCGACATTGGGAGCTTTGCCTAGGATGTATTTGAGCATTTCCGACTCAGTTTGATCATTTACGTGGTTGCTTCCATCAGTTGTTTCATGTATGTCATGCTCTTGGGATGCGTATGATGCATTGACTTGGTCACTTGTCACTGGTACTTTGTCTTGGGTTGCTTGAGCCCTTGAGCTCGTTTGTATGCCTTTTGTGCCAGTGGGAGCATCTTGCATGCTTACTTGACCTTGAGCAGGGATTATATGCTATTGGAGCAGTTACATGTATTGGAGCAGTCTATGTCATTGAGCACTTACAGATATATTGAGACTTTGGGATTATACTCCGACAATTGGATGTTGCATTGAGTATATGTCTTGGTTCACAGGATGCTTATGAGCTGAGTCTCAGTTTTGGATCCGCTTTCTTTTGAGCAGACACCTATTTGTGTCAGGTTTTGGCAGTTGCAGGTACATTTTGCCTGGATTGTCTGGGGGTGTGCCTCTTACTGGCAGATGCTATTTGACATCTCTCGGTGTTATGCTCATGTATTTTCACTGTCATTTGGCTTTGCTTTGTCCTCTTTATGCCAGCTTTGGACCTAGCATTGTTTAGTTGACATTAGATCCAGTTTTTGGGACAGTTTGCTCTCATTATTGCAATTCTGAAATTTATTACAGCAAGCATTTATTGGTGGACTGAGCAGTATTTTTAATGCTGAAATATCCTAATTTGGTGTACCGCACCTAGTACTAAGTGGGTAGCATCTTTTGGCACACTTTTCTCGCCATTTTGAGCTCATTTCAACGGATTTTGAGCATTTTCTGCAATAAAACAGCCATCAATTTTACATTGTCTGTGCATTTCCAGCCTGCATTATGGCATCCTCTTCGACTGATAATGCCATATTTAACATCACCAAGTTGGATGGTACCAACTACTCTTATTGGAAGAGTCAAATTTGGCAGGTCTTGGTGCAGAAATCTCAGATTAAGCCACTTCGGTTGAGCGGGGAGCAGCCTGAAACTATGGACAATGACAATTGGCTTGAACTTGATGAGCTATGCAAGTCCACGATTGTATTGTCTCTCACTGAACAGGTACATTATAATGTATTTGAGGAAGCATAGAGTGCATGGGATCTATGGAATAAGATCAAGAATCTTTATGATAAGAAAAGTCCGGCGAGTCAGATGTACTGGTTGAAGCAGCTTATGGATCTGCGCATGAAGGATAATGCGACCATGTCTGCTCACTTGAGCCAGTTCCATGCTATACTGAAGAACCTGACTTCGCAGGATATCACCTTTGGAGAGGAAGTAACTCCTCTTTTCTTGCTTGGGACTCTGAATGAGTCATGGGATGTATTCTGCGCTGCCCTATATGCCTCTAGTGCTACTCTGAAATTGAATGATGTTGAGAGTGCTCTTCTGCAGGAAGAGGTTAATCGCAAAAACTTGGATGCCTCTCATGTTTCACATGCTTTGACAGTTAGAGGCAGGAATGATAGGAATGAACGTGGGAATGGCCGTGGTCGTGACTCTCAGAAGGGTCGATCTAAATCTCGTGGAAAGTCGCGTAGTAAGTTACGTGGGCGCAACGCTAATGTCACTTGTCATCGTTGTGGGAAAAAGGGCCTTATCAGACCACAGTGTTATGAGTTGTGCAATGAGAAGCGCAAGGATAAGGGGAAAGAGAAAGTGCAGGAAAAGTCCTCTGATCGCAGCATAGTACCTGCAAAGTCCAGCGGCGTTAAGATTGAGGAAATTAATGTCACGCAGACCGAGGATTTTGATGGTGGTGATGAGTTCATACTTGTAGCTAGTTCTTCTGATGCCTCACTCTTGACTGAGACACCTAGTATGTATGCACAGTGCTGGTTATTGGATTCAGGTGCGTCCTTCCATGTGACACCTTACCGTGAGTGGTTTCACTCTTACCGTACTGTATCTGGATCAGTCAGACTTGGAGATGACAGGTCTCTTGATATTGTGGGTTGTGGAGATATTCAGTTGCAATTTTCCACTGGCAGTTCCTTTTTGCTCAGGGATGTATGTCATGTACCTGTGCTTATGCGCAGTCTTATATCTGCAGGACAGTTGGATGATGCAGGGTTTCATGTCTGTTTTGGGGATTCTGCCTGGAAGATTACCAGAGGCAGACTTGTGCTTGCTAGAGGCGCCAAGGTTGGCGGCCTCTATCCTCTTGTTATATCTGGGTCTTCTATAGACTATGTTTTCGCAGTGGGCTCTATCCCACATGTATCACTTTGGCATGCCCATTTGGGGCATATGTCTTTGAAGGGAATGAAAATGTTATCTGGTTTGCAGTATCTTCCGCCTTTGGACTATGCACATTTTGACTCGTGTGATCATTGTCTTTATGGTAAGCAGAATAGGTCTACGCATAAAAAATCGGGTAGGCCATGCATGAGTGAGCCCTTAGCTTTGGTGCATTCAGATGTTTGTGGGCCCATGCCGTGTATGTCTATGGGTGGCGCGAAGTACTTTGTTACCTTCATTGATGATTTTTCTAGGAAAGTGTGGGCTTATCCCATAAAGCAAAAGTCTGATGTCTTGGCAGTCTTTCAGCATTGGCTTGCTCTTGTTGAGAACCAGACTGGGTATAGGCTAAAATGCCTTAGGACTGACAATGGGGGAGAATATGTCTCACGTTCTTTTGAGCAGTTTTGTGATGACAGGGGTATTAAGCGTCAGTTGACCGCCCCTTACACCCCCGCCCAGAATGGTTTGGCTGAGCGCATGAACATGACTATTCAAGAGCGTGTTTGCTCTATGCTTAGCCATGCAAGCTTACCACAAAGCTTTTGGGCTGAGGCAGTTAGTACGGCAGTGCATGTCATAAACCGATCGCCTTCTAGTGGATTGGATTTCCAGGTTGCAGAGGAAGTTTGGGCTGGTAAGCCACCCTCTTATGCGCATCTCCGTGTCTTTGGATATGAGGCATTCTGCCATGTGCCCAAGGACAAGAGGAGTAAGTTGGATCCAAAGAGCATTAAATGCATCTTTCTTGGTTATGGTGATTCAGGAGAGATGGGCTATCGCCTATGGGATCCACAAGTGCAGAAAATAGTACGCAGCCATGATGTAGTCTTCCATGAAGACAAGATGCACACGCAGCCTGAGAAGGTGGTTGAGATCCGCAGAGTGATCTTTCAGGAGGAGCCTAGAGCTCCTGCATAGCCAGTTGGACAGCCTACAGCTGCAGCAGATGCTCATGGTCAGAGTGTTGGACAGGCAGCTGGGCAGGCAGCAGAGCCTGCAGTGAGACGGTCTGCTAGAGACAGATATCCACCTGATAGATTCCAGCCCTCTATGCATTATATTTCGGTTACAGTTGCAGGAGATCCTTTCACTTATGATGAGGCTATGCGCAGGGGTGACAGTCACTCATGGGAGAGGGCTATGCAGTCTGAGATTGACTCCTTGCATAAAAATGAGACTTGAGATTTGGTTGCCTTGCCTAAGGGCAAGAAGGCTTTGCCATGCAAGTGGGTGTACAAGCTGAAAAGTACCCCTGGACACCCCAAGCCAACATACAAGGCTAGATTGGTAGCAAAGGGTTTTAAGCAGGAGCATGGTGTAGACTTTGATGAGGTCTTTTTTCCTGTGGTTAAGATGACCACCCTGCGCTTGGTCTTGGCTTGGGTTGCTCAGCTTGACTTAGATCTATATCAGATGGATGTCAAGACGGCTTTCTTACATGGGGACTTGCATGATGAGATCTATATGGAGCAGCCTAAGGGCTTTGTAGAACCTGGCAGGGAGCACCTAGTGTGCAAGTTGAAGAAAAGTCTTTATGGCTTGAAGCAGGCACCTAGGGAATGGTATCATAAGTTTGATGACTTTATGCAGTCACAGGGCTACAGCAGGAGTGCTATGGATCCGTGTCTTTACACGAAGAAAGCCCGTGATGGTTCATTTCTTATTTTGGTACTCTATGTGGATGATATGCTAATAGCAGGGAAAGCTCATGATGAGCTAGATGCTCTTAAATCTCAACTAAAGAAGAGCTTTGAGATGAAGGATTTGGGACAGGCCTCTCACATACTTGGTATGCGCATTAGACGCGACATGCATCAGGGACTCCTCTACTTGTCACAGAGGGAGTATATTCATAAAGTCCTTGAGCACTTCCGCATGCAGGACGTAAAGCCTATTGGCTGTCCATTACCTTCTTATGTGAAGGTATCACAGGCTGATTGTCCGCAGACAGATGAGCAGAGGGCCGAGATGGCCCAGATCCCTTATGCTTCAGCCGTGGGCAGTTTGATGTATGCCATGATAGCCACTCGTCCAGATATTGCCTTTGCAGTTGGTGTTGTGGCATGCTATATGGCTACACCTGGCAGGAAACATTGGGATGTTGTGAAGGGTATCATGAGGTACCTGAAGGGCACAATAGATATGTGTATTTGCTATGGCAGCCAGGATATAGGGATCGTGGGATACACTGACTCCGATTACACAGGACATGCAGATAGTAGGAAGTCCACTTCTGGCTATGTATTCACCTATGCTGGAGGTGTTGTCTCTTGGATGTCCCGGGTTCAAAAGTGTACGGCTTTGTCTACCATTGAGGCCGAGTATGTTGCAGTCACTGAGGCTTGCAAGGAGGCCATATGGCTAGGCCGTCTAGTTGCTCACCTTGGGATTGATGCTATACCTACACTGCATTCGGATTCTATGAGTGCCATTCAGTTGGCTAAGAATCCAGTCTTCCATGCGAAGACGAAACACATTGAGGTGAGGTATCACTTCATACGTGGTGTCGTGGAGGACAAGTCTGTTGACCTTGTCAAGATCTCCACTAACGAGAATCCTGTAGATCTGCTCACAAAAAGCCTCACTATTGAGCGCTTTGCCTTCCTCAGGAGATTGATGGGCGTCGGATGAGATGTTGCCTTTCCTCATCCCTTGTACCTATGTACAGTTGTACTGTTTTTTTCTTTTCTTTTCTCTCTGATTGGGGCAGATTCACCTTTAAGTGGGAGGTTGTTGGGGTAAAGGTGCCTCCGCCGTGCCGCCCCATGTATTACTACATTGACAGTACCCGCCACTACACACTTAGGTGGCGGGCGCTCGTCATGTCACTTTATTCTTTACATTCATTTTAGTGACTAGTAAATAAAGGAAGGCCCGATCACACATTGTGACTGTTAGAGTTCCCATTTCTTATCTCTCTCTTTCTTGCTCTTGCTCTCCCGCCATAGCTCTCGTGCAAGCTTCGATCCTTCTCACCTTTCAAGAAAGCCATATCAAGTGCTTCTCTTTCCGTAACTGAGTAATTTATCCCAACAGCACTCAATCTCCTGCTAGCATAGTAAATTGGTCTAAACTAGTCTGATACTTTATCCTATATAAGCATTGCTCTCACGGCAATGTTAGAAGCATCCACAAATATATGAAAAGGTAAATGCCATATTGGAGGTTGCAATATTGGAGCCACTACAAGCATCTTTTTGAGAACATTAAAAGCCTTGTCCTGATCAACCTAGACCTCCACACAAATTGCATACCCTTCCTGGTCAATGTAGTAAGAGGAAAACAAATATGAGACAAATATCTCAAATATCTACTTTGCCATTTCACTTGGCCCACAAATCTCATAACTTCTTGCACATTAGTCGAAGCTTTTACTTTCTGAATCATAGCAATTTTCCTTGGATCTATGGCCATACTTTCTTCAGAAAGAATATGCCCTAGAAGTACTCCCCACTTTGCAGCAAAAACATATTTAAAAGGATTCAAAGAAATAGTGCACAACAAAATGTATACATACAACATATTTTCATTTTTTGTAAAAAAGATAACAATCACATTGTTACAAAATCACTAAAATAATATCCCACATAAGGGGGAGGGGGGCCACATCTATTAAAGTCAATGATATGCTTTCAAGTGTACGTGCATGCATTTGTAAAGGGTAGGAATACTCAAAATTAAAGGCCAAAGGCCTTATAATATCAAATGTATCAAAGTTTCAAAGAAATAATAAAATACGAAGGGGTGTGCTTTTTGAGGAAGAGGTGGGGTGGAGTGCAAGATTGGTTATGTGCCTCTTTCCCTTCCCTCTCTCTTCTCCAACCGCATATTCTCCTTTTTGGGTGGGCCAAAAATTTGTCCTCTCTCCCTCTTCCCTCTATGCAAAAGTTTCTCTTACTCTTTCCCCCTCCTTTCTCTCTTTCTTGTGAGTGATGGAAATAGTAATATCTAATGAAGATGACGAAGATAATGTTTCTATTTATCAATAAGAGAGAGAGTCAATTTTGAGATTAATGGCAGAGCCATACACATAGATTTTGTGTGCTTTGTCCCTGGTTTTGTGGTTGATTATGTTCGTGGGAGGGTTGTCATTTTGGTGCACAGCAGGGGAAGAAGCTGATCTCAACAATTACTTGACCGAGATTATACATTAACAAGGAATGTTGATGCAACACTAACTGAGAAGCCAAAGGAGAAGTGTTATGATAAAGTCCTACTCCATTATTGTCATTGGCTTCTATTTTCTCATCCATTTCTATTTGTGCTTTTCAAGGAGAAAAAATAGAAGAAAATGGAGGAGAATGAAGATTTCAAACAAAGGACTAGGTTATGAAAGGAAAATTAATGGAAGAGTAAAGAGAGCGACAAAAATAGCACTTCTCTCACACCCAATGTCCCTTCACATGGGCTCTATTTATCTTTCTCTTTCCCCTCTCTCCCCCACCATGGGGTGCAGGAGGGCCTAGGAAGGCATAGAAGAAGGAGATGGCAAAAACAACCAATGCCAATGCATGGAGATGATGGAGGAGGCGACGTGCTCGATCTATGTCTGAACACTCTGACGGGTGATCGGAAGCCTGCTGCGACTGTCTACAGCCACGTGTTCTGCTTTGAGTGCATCCGCCATTGGGTGAATGAGAAGCAGATGCCGACGTACCCACAATGCAAGACAGAATTGACGGATGACTTCACACAGATAGACTGCGGAGGGCAAGACTCCTTCGATGTTGTCGATCTAGATGGCCCCGCCCATGTTGTAGAGGGTAGTGGCATCGGTGGTCCTGATATTGTATGTGATAACGGGCAAGATTATTTTATGCAGGAAGGAGAATCTGGCGGCTGTTATATGGGTCGCGTGTTCCGGTGTTGCAGATGCGCGAAGTGCTCAGTGCCTCTACCGATGGTGAGGGAGGACACGGGGCTGGTCTATTACTGGGCCTGCGCCATCTTCGATACCATCAACAACCTCAACCTTGACTCCTAGCCTCTTTACATCCACACCGAATTTGAAAATACTAATGAACGTCATCAAGACTCAAGATACTCCACTCCCTTGCCCACCCCTGCCCCCTTACCCACCTCAAAGGACGTCGCAAGCAGGACCTCCAATCAACAAAAACATCCCTTGAGGATGACTCACCCACCATCCAGCTTCCCTCTGGTCCTCCCATCCTCCCCAACTACAAGCCTTCATCCTTCATTGTTCTCTGCCTCCTTGAGAGAGGCTGGAGGTGCTCTTCTCGCTTCAAGACCTTCCTCCCTAAGGAGCACCTCACATACCCATTGTTGTTCGTCAAAGAGCCGAATTGGCATTCGTGTGATAGAGAAGAAGATGAAGAAGAATTAGGGCTACAGAGAGAAAGGATGACCTTGTCTCCATCGCTGTCCCCAGGAATCCTAGGGTCATCTCTCACCCCCGAGCCCCAACTTCTAGGTGAGAAAGAGAGAGAGATCAACAATGATGTGAGTCATTCGGCTATGGTCCCCATCTCCTCCTCATGTTCCTCCACTGATGACGGCATGGCAAGAACACAATCTACCTTATCTATCCATGTCGGTCCACCTCCATCGATTCTAGTTCTTTCATTATCTCCAAACCTTAACCATTTTTATTTTTTTAAAACACGTATTAGAATAAAACGTTTAAATTCAATGAACTACCCTTCATGTAAAAGCTTGTTCCTATACCACTTCCTCATTTTCCGTCCACGTGAGCCCCTATCCTCCACCCCCTTCAAATTTCTTAATAATATCTCCATAACCCATTGAAAGCGACAATGTTGCTTGTTTTGCAACCACAATGCCTTGTTCCACATGCTACCACCATCAACCTCTCCTTCTACTATATGCCCCACTCTATCTCCATGTTCCGTAACAATCTTACCCCCCCCCCCCCCCCCCCATGATGCTCCATGTGGTGGCCATAACAGATTATATTTCTTCTCACCCTCATTTTCCAAGCAAAAATAGCCACAATAAAAGTTAGATTTAAAAGAAAAGAAAAAAAACACTAAAAAATATAACCTAAAGCTTAATAACCCACACACTCTATCATTCATATCCAAAATGAAAACATTTTTACAAGGGTTTAACTCTTTATTAAAGTTTTTTCCTCACATCAAACTAAACTAATAGACACATACATTGGAAGATACCTAAAGACACGTCTAAATATATGCCCTACCCTTTTCTTTCGACTAACTTTGAAGTGTTTGGCAGATACTTCTTTCTTCTGCTATTGGGATATAGAAGTTGTGTGATTCCTTGGTGAAGATAAAATCCTATCCTTTGAAGACTAGTAAAGTTTTTTAGTGTGGGAGTGTGATGGAGGCAAGAGTTCCCTTACTCTGGTGGTCATGGATTTGGAGTCCCATACCCTACCATGGCTAGGCCTTGTGATCAAAGTTGTATTACTAACAATTTTGGAAGTGTTTTGTGTTAGACAGTGGTTCTTCTTTGACAAGGTTTGCGAGGACGCTTCACATTTCAGTGTGGGAGGAAAAATCATGACACCAAAAGAAGCACAAAAATAGTGCACAACAAAATCTATACATACACCATATTTTCATTTTTTGTAAAAAAGATAACAAGCACATTTGTTCAAAATCACTAAAATAATATCCCACATAAGGGGGAGGGGGCCATATCTATTAAAGTCAATGATATGCTTTCAAGTGTACGTGCATGCATTTGTAAAGGGTAGGAATACTCAAAATGAAAGGCCAAAGGCCTTATAATATCAAATGTATCAAAGTTTCAAAGAAATAATAAAATACGAAGGGGTGTGCTTTTTGGGGAAGAGGTGGGGTGGAGTGCAAGAGTAGTTATGTGCCTCTTTCCCTTCCCTCTCTCTTCTCCAATCTATGTGCCTCTTTCCCTTCCCTCTCTCTTCTCCAATCGCATATTCTCCTTTTTGGGTGTGCAAAAAATTTGTCCTCTCTCCCTCTTCCCTCTATGCAAAAGTTTCTCTTACCCTTTCCCCCTCCTTTCTCTCTTTCTTGTGAGTGATGGAAATAGTATTAACTAATAAAGATGATGAAGACAATGTTTCTATTTATCAATAAGAGAGAGTGTCAATTTGAGATTAATGGCAGAGCCATACACATAGATTTTGTGTGCTTTGTCCTTGGTTTTGTGGTTGATTATGTTCGTGGGAGGGTTGCTGTCAAGATCAAACCCTTTCATGTCTGTATAATCCCAAGAAAAAATATCCTGAAATTCTTGACATAATTTGATAAGGTCCAATTTGAATACCACATCCACATAAATGCTCATTTTGATAGGTTTTCCTTCCCCTTGTTCATTCAAATTAACTTCATGCACCTCATCTTCAACTACCCTTGCGGATCTTCTCATGGTATGCTCGTACCTCTGTTCAGCTTGAAGAATAGCTTTTTGCCCTTCCTCTTCTTGTATATTAGGATCATCCTTTTGCTGACCCTCTGTCAATTGTTGATTTTCAGGTCTAATGCTGCATTTGATTTCAGGAGAACTACTTCATGGGTCCTAAATCATTTTTCCCTAACCGGTTCCTAGCCTCTCCTGATCATCAGGTTGATTCTGGTCTTCAAGAATAGTAACTTATTACTGACCAGACAGATTTGAGACTACAGAATAAAGAGTTTGTTACTTCAAACCTGCATTTCCCTTCACTAGAGGAAACTCTTGATATCCTTGAATAATACCATCAACATCAATCTCAAAAACTGGGACTACATAAGGATTTGCTTGCAAAAATAATTCCTCCTCATCATTTTCCACTTCATCCATCAAATTAATGGTCTGAGCCACTATAGGTCTCTGGCTGAACTTTTCAACATAACTTTATTCACTATAGACAACCTAACATCCTTAATGCCCCTGTGAATACAAACATAATCATTTCTCCAATCCTGTTTCAACTTAGCCAACTTAAACCAATGTCTACCCTTTGTTGCCAAATATGTATGTTCAGGTAGTATATTCACTCCTAAACCACCATCCAACACAATACATTTTCAAGATTCCTTCCAAAATATTCCACGTGAATTATAGGAACTTGATAGTCCACCGCCTAATTGCTTGACAATCAGGAAATTCTTGATCTTGCACTATTGTACTATCAAACACCTCCTTGTGTTTCTATTTGAGCTTCAACAATAGCTTTTCCTTAAAACCAGAAATTAAATCCAATATTTGTTCTAGGGTTAAGTCCAAAGAACACTTTGCTAAAGCATGAAATAACTCCTCAGAGTCACCTTGGTGTGACTTTTCAAAAACTAAGCCCTTAGAAAATTGTTCCTGATATTCAAGGCATTGCTCCTACAATTCAAGAGATTGCACCTGCAATTCAGGGAATTGCATTCCAGAACCTCTACTATCCTCCAATTGCTCCAATTGATAATTTTTAGCAAGCTTCTGAAACTTTTTAACTTGCCTTATGACTTTTTTCCTTATCTTCTCTTGTTCATGTCAATCCAACTTTGGGTTTGCTTGACTCCTAGTGACTGCTAGAACCAATGCTTCATCAGAACATTCTTCCAATTGCATGTAATTAGAACAATCACATTCAACATGCAAACTTACAACATTTGATATCCTTGACACATTTTTTGACCATTTGGGAATTGTTTTAGGATACCTTTCCTCATAACCAACAACATTTGAATCTTCTAAAGGTTGCCTTTGCTCTTGTTGGTCAGGAAGCTCTATGAGGACTGCTGCGACTGGGGCAGGTGGTTGATATGGATGAGATGTTCTTGCATGTCTTTTATCATTGTGTGACCTTGCTGCTAGCATTCCTCTCTCAGACCTATGCCTTGCCCAAAGTTCACAGTTGGGTCCAACAAAATGCCCTTGACCACTACAATAATGGCATGCTCCCATTTGTGTAGATTGTTATTGTGCCTGAAATTTTCCCCAAGACTGTCTTGCGTACATTCTTCTTGGTCCCCTAAAATGTCTCTGAGGCACTATATCAGACATAATCTGATTAATTGCAGTTGGTTGCATAGGTCTACGCCTAGGTTGCATCATTGAAACCTACTATGCTATCGTAACATTAGGATTATACCAGCAATTTCGAGTCTCATGGCCATTTCTCTAGCAAATATCACAATACTTGTCTTTCTTCTTAATATCAGAAAGACCCAAATCTTGTAGCTTCTATTTAATCTTATTATCTAATTTGTAAGACACTTCAGAACTAGTAGGAGAATTATAAATAGTTGTTGTATCCCTATAGGGACCCACATCCTGATCTCCCTGACTATCAAGTACATCCTGCTCTTCATCCAACTTGCCTAATGCTGCAACTACCTCTACATCATTACGAAAACCTTCCTATTGTTGTGGTCGTGCCAATGCCTCCCTTAATTATTGTGATCTGGTCCTGGTAAGAATGGGATTGGATAGATAAGTATAATTTTCTGACATAAATGTTGCCCATAGGAGGCACAAAAATTTTAAAAATTTTGAAATTGATCTTGGCTATGATGGTCTATATGTTGATGTTGTTTCTATATCTTACTGATAAATAAGTTAATGAACTGTTTCATAATGTTCAACGTGCCTGATATATCGCCAATGCCATCAACATTCCTACCGCTTGATCTTGCCACCAAATTTCCCAGAAATTAATTCCAGATCTGTGCCTAAATCAAGAGATTAATTCTTTGAAACTGGCAAGGATCGCCAAAGTGTTTAGAGCATTTGTAAGAAGGGAGCAAAGAATACTTGAAGATGCCATGGCGCGAGAATAAAGAACACAAACAGAGACATATTCTCTGCATAAACTTCAGCCCTCATAACTAGAAATCATTTATGGTTGCAGAATACATAAACAGAGATTTGAATACTTAAAGAGCATGACGAAAATGTTGAGAACAGCCTCTAGCGAGACCATTAAGACTTGGCACTAACTCTCATTGTATATTGAAATCATGCGACTCTTTTCAAGAAAATATAACTACTTGCATATCAAAATCAACACCTGAAATATAGGTATCCTATCCTATGACATTTAAAGGCACCATCACATAGGCTTATCTCAAACCCTTATATCCTTACATGAAAGTAAGAGACTAAGGTCATTAATGGAATTTAAGGCCTAGGGATTTATGCCCCTAATAGTCATGAACTGAGGGAAGGTTTTCTTGGACGACCTCTGGCACCACGAATGAGCGGCCAAAGCTAGTACAAGTTGAAAATGGTCCACAGGGATCACATCCAAACAAAATGCGACGGTTCTCAATTTTCTATGAGTTGTCGTATTGGATCCACTTACAGATCAACCACTTGTTGGATCCCATGCATATTTTCAAGAATGTGGGCAACTTATTATGGAATCACATCACACGAAAGAGAGACGTTACAGGGGCACGAATGGATTTGAAGGAGGTAGGCAAGATGGAGGCGCTTTGGCCACAGTCACCACTGATAGTCGCTTGCAACTACCTCACGATGTCGTGATGTTATGAGGACACAATGTGAAAAAGTATGGAATGTATCATCATCCGACTTCTTTATTGATCTAGAGAGTCAATGTGACCTGAGCCATTAGTACTAGTGTCAGTTGCATGGATTATTCAAAAATACTAGATTTTTGGATAATTTTAACCTATTTTTATATTATTTATTATAAAAATCCGAAAAAGTTAGAAAAAGCTTCTAAATTAGGATGGCATGCAAAAAGCTAGTTGCTTTTCCAGCCAATTATGGGATTTTCACAAGAGGGACAGATTGGCGAAATCACGCACGTCGCGATCGCTATAAACAGGCTGAAAACTGTAGATTGAACTGAAAGAAGAAGAAGGAGTAATCTAGGAGATCCGTGAGGAGGTGTCTTGGAGTTTTACCCCCCTTTCGGAGTCAACAGAGCCATCAGATTTGGGTTCCGAGCAACAAAGGAGCTGTAATTTTTATGCACGTTTTGTTCTACGAAGAAGCTCCAAGAGATCTAATGCCTGGAGATTGCTTCTGAGTAGTGTGAAGATTCTAGGTTCTTTCAATACATGTTGATTCAATTCATTGTGCTTTGTCTTTGTAGTGTTTACCACTTGAGTATTCTCTATCTTCTCTTCCATCTCCTATCTCTACTTCCTTCTACTTTTGATCCCCGGTGGATTCGACCTTTTAACAAAAACCCCTCCGACAACGCTCCTTGGGTTCTGTCCACTAAAGAAGAGTGCATTGTGAAGCAAATTATCAGGTCTATTCGCACCCCGATGGGTATGATGTGTTCCCTCAGATCCGCTTTTTCTAAAGACGATCAACTATCAGGGCTAAAACCCCATGATTGGCATAAGATATGTTAAGTTTGTACTCACCTTGATTGTAAGTGGCCTGTATATTTTGCTATTTAGTGTCTAGTTGGTCTTCGTAATGCTTCTTCATTTGTGGCAGTTTGTACCACCGATCGCAATCGCGGGATGCCTCACTCTAGAAATACGCGGGGTGATTTATAGGTTGTCGAATCTAGTGCAATGGATCTCAGAGAAGGAGATCAAGACATCCTCTATTGAATCCGCAAGGCGAGGAGTGGTGAAGATAGTTTGTCTCTTTAAGAAGTACCTGCCCACCAGCACGCTCACGATACAAACCCACTTCCTACATCTTGTAGATGAAGTGGAGATTATAGGACCCATCCATACACGATGGATGTTCTTCTTGGAGCGCTCCATGAAAACCCTAAAAGACTTTGTGTGACAACGAGCTCGGCCAAAAGGTAGCATGCCTGAAGGTTGGCTAGTGTCGGAGGCGTTAGTGCATATTTCACAGTGGCTACCAACAGTGGATTTAGACAACAGTATGCTATGGTCACTGAAGGACGATGATAGACTGAACGAAGATGTGGTGGTTGGAAATGGGGTAGAAAAAAGGATTGATGCTACAATGGAGGAGAAAGTGAATCAATTTTGTATGTTGCATCATGCATCCATGGAGACATGGCTCGCTAGGTACGAGCAGGCTAGGAAAATTGGAAAGAAGCGTGATCGGAATGTCGACACATTACACACCATCGATCAATTCGATATCTTTTACATCGGGACGAGCTTTCGGATCGTGAGGATCTATAGCTTGTGCTTGGATTCGTGGAGCGCACATCCTCTTCTTTTTTGGTCATGTGATCTCTATTGGCATCTTCCATGTACTATCCCTTATATTTACTTATCATCCTTTGTATCTTTCCATAATTCCATGAGTTTTCATTAGTGATCTTGTACGTATTCTATGTATCAGTCTTGTGGGTTCAAGTACATCTTCTGCTCATCTTGATGACCATTGCGTACCTAACATGTAATTCATTTGTAGAATATTACACATCACATGGTGCTATATCAAAAAAATAAATAAATCTGTAACCATCACTATTAGCATCGCAAATTTACTACACATGTCGTTATTGGTATCGCAAACCGTCGCTACAAAGTGACGCATATAGCGATAGTTTTGTAGACTCTAATGCCAACGCATTTAGCGACAACAGGGATAAATTTTTTATGAATATTTGCATCAATTTGAACGTCGGTATGAGGCATGTATCTTGTAGTGTAAAGTAAATTTAGATTGACTTTCAATTTAAAAAATGATAAACCTTAATGCTACACATATCTTTTCTGCACTCCACCATTCAAAGATAGTGACAACATTGGAAGTAATCGACATTTTCTTTCGTTATAACCCATGGGAGTTTTCTTGCACCTTTGTAACTTTGCTTCTACAATGTTCTTATCCTTCTCCATTTGCTCCAAAAGCAATTTTAATGAAGCATTCTCCTCCCCCAAGATTAAATTTATTTGTGTGTCCATTGCCATTCTTATCCCTTGTCTTTATATTGCTTCAATTCTTCTTCAAGCTTCTACACTTTGATTTGTTGATCTTGTAGGGCTTTTTACAACACATTTAAAGAACCTTGGGATTGTAACAAAGATTAATGAGTGCTACATAACATTGATTGATAATATTGATACATATGAATATTTTCACCTAAGCATTTGCGATAACCTAGTAGACCATTTTCACCATCCCCAATAAATGTAAGCAACGAAGAAGTGGAATTGAAAGGTGGATTCACCCTAGTGCTATAATCATTAGGATACAAGGAACCATCCATCCAAATATCGATATTTTTCTTTCCCTCTAAACGATATTGGGAAGCAATTGTTGCATGTAGCCCATGGTTGTTACAAGGGGACTTTGCAATAGCATACTCTTCATCTATACAAACATGCAAATCTACCTTTCTCTTACGATTACTTCCATTAGAGAAAGAGAGGAAATGGAGTAGATTACATTTTCATGGAATAATATTGATTTGAAAGGGCTAAAGGGCAAAAGAGAACATGAAAAATTATTACATGCATATTATGGTTAGGTACCACTAGAGATGGAAAAGACGATGTTTTGAGAAGGGAGAGAAAAAATCACTTTTGGGATCAAAATTTGTCTGTGTCCTACTAATGTGGCAATTAAGAGGAGTAGTGGAGTATAAAGTAGGTATGTAACTACCTTTGTAGGATCTCAGGTATCAAATGTGTAGGTATAAAAAAATATAAGTTGATTTTGAGGGACTTTAATGCAAAAAAATGTATAGAAAATGAGTTTTTCAACTTGCAAAGTGATTGGATAATTTTTGAGAAAAAGAAATCTATTTTTTGTAAAAAATTCTAAAAAGTCATTTCTTGGGACAAAAAGAAATCCTGAGTTGCTGAATATGGCACTTTTGGAAAAGTGGTGGTCCCTTCTTAGAGAATGAACTTATGTAGATGGTCTTTAATGCAAAAAGGTGTACATGAATTGAGTATTTCAACTTGCAATATGATTGGGTACCTTTTAAGAAAAAGAAATTCATTTTTTGTGAATTTTTTTAAAATGTCATTTTTTGGGGTAAAAATAAATCTGAGTTGCTAATGTGGCGCTTTTGGAAGAGTGGTGATCCTAACTTGGAGGATGAAAAGGGCTAGTTATGACTCATGAGGGTGAAAAGAAAGGGGGGGCCCCCTTCTTTCTAGGTAGGGTCCACCACAAAAAGTGGGTCGAGTCTAGGAATGTAGGGGGGCTAGGAGACAAAAAGGAATGTAATGATGACCATTGAAGAAGGACTAATCCAAGATTAAGGATTTCTAATCAATTTCTTATGAGGCCCTTTTGAAGTACATATTCCCCCTAAAGAATATCCTAAAGCCAGTCGACACAATGAGACTCTTGCAAATAAGTCAAATGATGAGCAAAGAAACCAACCGCCACCTACAAGTGGAAGCACATCAATTGGAGGCCAAGGAAACACAACTCCAAGCCAAGTAGGTGAAGGAGATGTGATCCTCCTTGTTTTGTTCACATTCCAAGTCTCAAACTTTGGAATCTGGAATATGAGAAAAGGGTTTTGGTAGGCTAGTGCCATGGTCCCCAACCCCCCATTGAGTCAATGAGAACTTGGATTAAGAATAGTTGGGAATCTCAAAACTATAGGGTTATTAAAAAACAAATCAAAATTTTTCTTTTTCTTTTGTTTGAAAATGATAAAATGGCCTTGAACGTACTAGGAATAGGACAATCTATGTTAAAATTTTCCCCCTTAACATTGTTCAAGTGGATGCCAAAGTTTAATCCACGCACAGATAAGCCATGCAAAGTTCCGATATAGATGGGCTTGACAGACCTCCCGAGAAACTTATGGCCTTTTGTCAAATCCATAACTGCTCCTCTAGGGAGGATGCTTGGACAAAGACCTACCAATGTCATTAACTTGCATTAGTGCCCTTAAGTGCTTAAAGAAATGGGTCTCTCTAAAAGGCTCCCAGACTATCTATTGATCTCTAATGCAGATAAGAATGTGCTCACACAACAACCCCTATCTTACAGAAATTTACCAAATGCATGCTTTAAATCTTCAAAGGTAGGGCATTTTATAAGAGACATCCAAAACTCAAACCAAAAGAAGAAGTAGGTAATAAGGACGAGAAGAAAACTACAAACAAAGGGTTTCAAACAGTCAACAAAAAAGAAAGAAAGATCCAATCCCAAAATCAGAATTTCCATGTAGCAAGCAATAAGGAAAAGCCCAATCAAAATGGGTATTTCCCCCTCCTAATGGAGGTTCCTGATGAATCAACAGGATCTAAGCCTGTGAAAGGGAATTAGAAGGAAGGAAATTTAAACTTTTGACACAAATGAGAAAGTGCTAGTTGAAAATGCACAAAAAAAAGAAAATGAAATAAATCTCAATGAAAAGATCGATGATGTTATAATAGAGGATATAGAGGAGAATGAGGATGATTCTGAGCCATTCTAGAATCTGAAGTTCTCTATAAGCCCTCAAAAATACTCTACAATGACACGCTACACTATGAAAAGAAGACATTCTAAAGTTGGGGGTAATGTTCAGTTATAGGAACACTTTAAAAGGTATGGTAGATAAAACTACAAATGCCCCTGGATAGGTTGGCTTACACCTTAAGGGGCAAGAAGAAATTTTATTAATCTCTCTTTATGGTCCATGTATGATGGAAGACAAAGCTATACCATGGACTTGTAGATATAAGTGTAGGGATTGGATACACATTGTCCAACAATCAAAAGGGGTAGCAATAAGAAAGGCAAGGCTCGATAGAATGTATGTATCTTCATGTTTGCTTTCCACCTCCAATCTCATGATTATAAGATTAATAGAGAAATTGTGCTCTCTAATCATTATCCAATAGTGTCCACACTTTCAAGTAGTACTACAGTGATAAAAGCACGATGGTTTCATATAGATCCCTTCCTATTCAAATCAAAAGAGATAAGAGAAATTTCAAGAGATTTAGCCCATCAACTTTACCCATATGCTTCATCCTATAATCCCTCCAAGATACGGGATCAAGGAAGAGATGCATTAAGTATGTTAGCACTCATCAATGGGAAAATCTCAACTTCCTTCCCTCTATTTAGATCCATAAGGCAAGGATGTCCCCCTTGCCCCCCTACTTTTTGCTATAGCCTTTGATGCCTCGGGTTGGCTTATAGAGAAGGAGATAAGAGAGGGTAGGTTGAAAGGTATTGTGCTCCCTAATAATAAGGAATGGTCCTTAATCTATTTGCACCCAAACTCTTTGTTTAGCCTCTTGTTCAGTAGTCGACCCTACCAAAACAGGGATTAAAACTCATCTGTAGTGGCTCTTAGATGAAGGATACAAGGAAATTGAAGAATGAAAAATTTTTAGACATATGGGGATCCCCATGGGATTTGGAGTGACACTGAAACAAAGATAGAACTGAGCACTTAGTAAACTTAAGAAAAAGCTTGAATACCTGAGGGAACTACAACACTCCTTTGCAAGAAGGATAATAGTCCTAAAACATATCTTAATTCCCTCAACTATCTACTTTTTGTCATATTGTAAGCAATCAAACTCAGGTTTCAAAAGTTTAGAAGGAATTGCTCTTATGGTCTAGGAATAGTGAAAGCTTTAAAATCCCAATAGTTTTATGGGTAGACTACACTACACCTAAAAAAGAAGGGGCCATTGAGCTTCCTAATCGAATAGACTTAGCAAACAAGCTAGCAACTAAATACATGATTCGTGCATTCCTACATGAAAATGAAGCATGGACCATTCTAATCTTTCACTCCTACCACTCCTTTACAATTAAATGCATGATTCATGCATTCCTAAATGAAAATGAAGCATGGGCCATTCTATTCTCACTCCTACCACTCCTTAACAAAAGCTTGCCTACCAAGGTGGAGGAGCCTCTACCTCTCTTAATGGCATACATTTAGGAAAAATTCACCATAAAAGGTTGCTTATATCTACCAAAGAGCTTATGGAGTGCATGGATGACTTATAAAGATTTTGTCTACCTTTCACCCAACCATAATTTCACCCTATCTTGAAGCTCATTAAATTCCATTTGGCTAAGCATATTTCAAGGATATATTCCCAATGCACAGCTTCAATCAACATTAAGAATCAAAAGGAAAGGGGTAAGATCATGGGCTAATATATGGGATTTTTTAACAGGACCTTGGAAAGATAGAGAAACTGTAAGGCAACTACGTTAGCTTTCTCTTGAAGAGATCCAACTAATCCAACAAAGGATAAGACTATTTAGGACCTAACATCTATAAGACAATCCAATTGTAGATGGACTTTAATATCAATGGAATTTGGTGTATGAATGTCAAACCCCTCCTACCAATTCAACAATTCAAACAAGGTAAAAATTAGCTAGTTTCTAAATTGAATAAAAGATGGAATCTTAATTGGAATGAAGAACAATGGAGTTACATATTCCAAATGCTATGGAACCCTAACATCCAACCCAAAATGTCGTGCTTGTTTTGGTTAATCACATTGAAGACAACCTTGACCAACCAAACGGTAGGCAAAATCGGACCTAGGAATGGGCTATGTCCAAGGTGTAAAAAGGAAATAGAAAAAAACACATATCTTTATTAATTGATGTTATAATGCTAATATTCTTAATATTTTGCAAGTTGTACTAGCCCCCTTCCACCCCTTGAGATTTACTTAGAAGAAAATCCTTCTCGATGAAATTTACGGGATCCCAACAATCATCTAGAATTGGATCAAAGGCTTATTCTTTTGGTAAACATGGATAAGCAGGAATAAAACATTATTTGAGATTGTGAATGATAACCCTTTGTGTGGTTTTAAAAATGGATTATTGTGGCAAGTAGCTACCACAAGAAGCAAATCCCAAAGGAATGCTTGAAAAACTAGAAACAAAGACTAAAGAAAGAAGGAATTTAAAGACCTGATGCACCCAAGAAGCTCACAAGGTATTAAACCAAGAGATGACAAAGAAGAGAAGAATGCTAAATTCAAAGAAGACTTTGAAATCATCTATCAAGAAATTCTAGAAACAAACCACTCTCGCATTCTATCATAGGGTTAATCTCCTAACTGTGAATGCACTAAATGTAATTAACAATCACTATGGTTATAATGTGTTGCAACAAATAGCTAAAGGGTGGACTCTCACTTCAAGTCCCTTTTGTAAAACTTTTTTCTTTACTTTAATACAACTTGGAGCTTCCACAATCTTTTTTAAAAATGAGGGAGAGAAAATGAGGAGAAAATATGTCAATTAAATTAATGAGATTTTACTTTTCAAATCATAATTACTTGGCATGTGTTGCATTGAACATTGTAAATACTTTTTCCAAAAATGGTATTATACTTCTCGATTAAAGAGACAAATACCATAATTTTTCAACATTGTAAATCTTTTTATACATTGTTTTTTTAAAGAACTAAGAATACACCTCTAAAGTAGAGAAACAAAAATCCTAATTTCTTGGACATTGAAATACTATTTATCAAATTAACATCAATTATCCGACAAAGAAAATGGCACATGCCAAAATCGTTGACCAAGTAACAAGATTTGCTGTCATCTTTTATTTATCCATGCCATAGATAAATCCTTACAACTTACAAGGACCGTGTTTCAGATAAAAGCTTGAGCTTTCCATGGCCTTTTGTGTGTGTGCTGGGGGGGGCGCCATTGGGCGGCGGCGTGGGCGGCGGCGGCGGTGTGGGTTTTGTTTTAATCAGCACTAAGTAGATCATACAACCCCTTACTCTTTCCTTAAGGGCTGTACGACACCTCTACCTAGGGTTGTCACTTGTGACACAAGAATAAATAGGAGCGGCAGGTTTCTTGAGTGCCAACATTTCCTAGCCTCACATACCTGCCCCCTTTCAAGCAAAGCCCAATGGTAGTAGGCTCTCTCAATCAAGCTGCAGCTCCACCTTCACAGGCCACAGTCTCCTGTCCTCCCTGCAATCTTCTTCTCCCCCAGCCCCACATTGATGTGGCTTGGGCAAGGGTAACTGCATTGTCACAAGGCCTCTCTCTTCTTCGTATGTAAAATCAACACCCTCAGAACCTACCACCACCCTTGCGGGCCTCACTGAAGAGTACACTCCGAATACACCACATCCAATCACTCTCATCTCGGCAATGGCAGTGATCCCCTTACCTCCTTCCTTGGATGCCACTTGATAATCAACTGCTTTCACAGCCCCACCTGCATTGAACATCTGCATTGCACCTATAGGAGCAAATGACACACCGGGTCCAAACACCTGCACACACAGTCCAAGACATGAACAAGAGATTGTCAGAATGTGGCACATATCTTTGACCCAAAATGCTGGACCCCCTTTTTCTATTGTTTGATTGCAACAGAAATGGATGAACACATCATATGCCATTGTTATATATGATACACCACTGTTCCCCTTGAGTGATTGCAACCATCCATCAGTGATGCACACACATATCATTCACGTGTACATGGTGCATGACACTGAAACAGAGACTTTGGATGCCCACCTTCACTGGAACCACAGTGAGAACTTCGTATTCCTTTGGCTTCAGAGTCAAGTGTAGAGATGATCCCTCCGGGAGATATGCAAGCTCACCTGCAAAACCCATCAATAAACCAGAGGTCAAGGAGTGCTGATAATTAAGACCCCCTAGGATCCCACCTTATTTTGTTGCATTCCGAAGGAGGGAAAACTCTGAGATGCTTCTATTCCTCCTTGGGCTGCTGAAGCATCGGAATATTTGCCACTTTGATACTTCACTCCCTAAATGCCTGCCAAAAGATGACCCTTGCCTTCATCAGTAACCGTTGCACTTGCTTATATGGCAGGTACAGATTTAATTTGCATGTTTATACCCAACTGAAAACATGTGTCTAATGGATGTACCATGGGTGTCCCTACCAACCAGCGGCAGAGATATTATGTGTTTTATCTTAAGGTGGGCAATAGTTCTCAGAAACTGTGCTATCGTCTCTGAGGCATTTGTTAGAAGCATTGATATAAGCCACCCTAACCCAAGCTCGAACAGGAGGCAATAGCACTGGCACAGTGGCACTCTAAAAAATTCACTCCAATTCCCTAATTGCCTACTCCGAGGAGCCACAATCGAGAAGAGCTATCAGCAGATGCAATCTCTTAGCCTCTTGTCAGCGGGGCTTCATTGACGTAGCTTCTTCCAAAGAAGCTTCAACAGAGCAGCGAATGCATAGCCTCTTCTACGATACACTCAAGGTCACGCAGAACCTGATTCCTAGCCAGGGTACCCGTGGAACATTTCACCCTTGAAATGTTACATTTCAGCATGAAACGCTTCCCCCCTGGGTAGGTCCAAAGTGAAATGCCGCATGAAATGGTAGAATAGCACATTCAGATTACATATATTTGGTGGTTTTTTAATAGAAATTGTTTCTGTAAAACTTGGGAGCGAAACAGATAGGCGAGATCCTGCATACTGAAATGCTTCATTAATGAAGTGTATTTAGCAATTCACCCCCTGATGAGACACGTTTCATGGTTACCACAATCCTAGCTCTCCTAGACGAGCTCTCCAACAGAAATCACCTATACTGCACATATCTTCTCTGACCGTAAAGTATTTGCCTAAATCTTACCTCTATAAATGTGAATGTCCAACTGTGCAGCCCATGGATGGAGAAGCAATGGCACATCACTTAGGCATCAGCTTATTTATCTAAGAACTTGATACTACACCTTCATTTACTTGGATAATAAGTAGATGATGATATCACATCAACAGGCAGGCATAAACCTTAACAACCTCAAAGAGGTTCCTGAAATGATTTGTCAGTAGATTGATCCATGATTGATCAGAAGATAAACTGAAAACACACTGAGTTAAGACTAAATACCGAGTCTGTGTGAATAGACAATGGTGTCTCCATTCCAGTCTTGACTTGCAACTTGAGGAAGATGATCTATATCTCTTGCACGCACAGTGCTTGTTATTGCTTTTGATTCTGCATCATGAATTAGATTCTTTTTCCCCAAGCGGCACCAACCAGCCCCCTGACAGTTGAATACACCAAGAACTCCAGTGCACTTGTTCATGTTCCAGATTTTCAATAGACTGCCCATTACACCACCACCATTCAATCAGGAAGAAAGGAAACCAAAACAACAAAAGGAGAAGGAACCTTCACTGAACATTGTAAATGCCTAAATTCGGAACCTATTTGTGTACCTTTTCCCATCACGAGCTGGATCATTGAACAGACAATCACGAGAAGGCCGGCCAGGCAATTCAGCCCTCAAAATCAACCCATCTGGAAGCACCAACTTTTTCAAGAGATCAAAGTCATGATTCCCTGGCTTATCACTGCAATAAATCAGGGAAACATTTATTCGGTCAGATAACACAGCAGTAGGGAGGTAACTTGTTCAAAATTAACAACTTGAGATACTTCAGAAGATAGACACCCAGGCTTTAGTAAGCTTCACCTGACATATATTGCACATCCACCGACAGCTCGAGCAGCAGCATGATACTCTGCAGCTGGATGCAGGCTCTGCATACAGCAATAATACCGATAAGAAATCATTACAGATGAAACTCATTATAAATGAGATAAATACAAAAAACGCCTATCAAGCCTTCCCTAATTAGCCTAAAATCTGGCATTATCCATAAGCATAATGCACAAACGTTATGATGGAGCCAGCAACTCCCTCTCTCCTTGCCTGCCTGCCCCCCCCCTCTCTCTCTCATTTTAATCTTGTGTGTGTGTGTGTGTGTGTGTGTGTGTGTGTGTTAAAACCATAAGATCTGCATTCCGCTCTAAAGTGTAACGAACCAAGAATTGTACTTACATGAAACATATCCCAATCAGGCTGCATGAATTCTCCAAGGAACAAGCTGTTGTAAGCAACAGAAGCTATGTGTATAGTATGAGATGCTGGATCTCTAGGATAAAAGTCATCTGACGCCCTGACTACGGCAGTCTGCTTAGAGCTGCAAATGAAGAATAACCTCCAAGTGGTCAAAGTCTGGAAGATCTATCTAGTCATGTCAAGCACTTCATCTGGAGAATTAGTTGTCATATTTACCTGTAGATACCATCTGTATTGTGACTCATGCAAGAGATGCACCCATTGTCAGGGAAATTATGAACAATAGATGCTTCTAAGGCCTGATGGTACTTTCTTGTCAAGGACACACGACCTCCAAACCCTGATCCAAGGGTCTCCAATATGTTCTGCACATCTACTTTGACTCCATCAACTCCCGCTGCAGCAAGGTAGCTGTGGAGCTCATCATAGAACTGAAACACCTTGTTCGGATGAACGAGGCCCAGCCCATGTTCTGCAATTATGTCAAATGCATAATCCGACTCGTTGGCAGTAACTCCTGGAGACTGGACAGGATATCTTAGTACCGATTCATAGTGCTCCATGCCTGGTGTTCCAGGTTTCACTCCTCCCCAGTATCCAGTGAGTGCATGCCACACATAGACATACCTGAAATAACATTCCTTGTAAGCTCGAATGCACAGATAGAAATGGACAAGAAGATTCTCCCCCATTTACCGAGTATCAATCGATAGCCAAAAATGAAAGAAACTCACTTCACATTATGCTGTTCTTTAGCTTCATGAACAATCATCCGGAGTCCCAAAGCCGGATCTTCATGTCTCTGACCATCCCTTCCATCCTTCTGGAATTTAAAATTCTCCTTAATATGTGTTAGACGACTTGCAAAGCTGCGAAAGAGTTTTAAGGAATATTCAGAATTTGATGCCCGAACAGATATGGAGATTTATATAACACTGACATTGAAGCTTCCTAAGAAGATTGGCCTGTGAAACATTTTCTAGGCATTGTGCAGATTGATGACAACAGTGACGTGTTAGGGCAATTACATCGATCCCGTGGTGACTGAAGCAGTTTCAGGTTGCTGATCAGTGGCCACAGACTGCCATCCATCATCAATTATCAGGAAGCGTGGTGGTGCTCCACCTGCAGTTAAACTGCAAAAACATATGCTTTCAGCTGCAGTGATAACATCGTAGAAAGTTGATACTAGACATGACTACGTGCAAGAATTATGCATACCTGTCTAAACCTTCTCTGATGCCTTCTGTGGTGACATCATTGTAAAATGCATCCCATGTGCACCATCCAAACCAATCCAGGAAACTTGGCGTCTGCACATCACATATGAGATAAGCTTAGCTGGGCCCAACGACACTCACATACAGGTTTACGGTGAAAAATGTCATATGAGATAAAATTAAGAGACCCAAGAATTGAGTAACCGCCAGGTTCTACTCAAAATAGTGAAAGGCACTATATGGGTAAGGGCTGGGTTCACTTACACCTTTACCTGCATAAACTATTGATCTCCTAATATTTATACAACCCTACAGATGAAGAACTTAATGGGACCTAATCCTCACTCAAACTAGAATATGGCATGAAAGATTGCAAGGCTCAGTTAATCTAGCAATGACCTAAATGTACCTTTTTCTCTTCTCGGTGCTGGAATGTCTGCAAATGCTTCTCAACAGTCCTGTAATTAACAATGTATTGAACAAGTTGACAAGAAGATTTTCCAAGGCATACAATTAAGATTGCTCTTCGAGTTTGACTTGTCAATACTGTCTCACCTCACAGCATCAGTTATTACTTCAAAAGGATTGCTGCCTGAGTTCAGGTACATCGAATATCTTCCCCCAATGGTTTGCACAGTAACATCACCTACACCAGAGATTAGCAAACCATGATTAGTGCTAGAACAGACCGTCTATGAGAAGCAGCCGCCCTTGTTTAAGAGCATGCGATCAATCCTTAGATGCCTTAAAAGAATACAGAGCAACATTGGTCGGTAGGGGTTGGCCCCATGTGACTCCTGATGAAGACCATTGCAATAAAGATCACGAAGAGTTACGAACGGCTGCATTTGAACCTACCGCTCTCCAAGCAAAGTTCAAGCTCATTTCGATCGTTTCCCTGCAGAGTCGCACGAAATGCATCTTCCAAGAGAGGCAGAAACACAACATACGTAGTCTGCTCATCATCAGATTCAGTGTCCGCTTGGGACGCACTGTCCTTAACCTCCACTAGCAAGAATTGTGTCTCTGAAGGCACATCCTTGCCAGAAGCTCCCATCCTCTGAGTCATCCACCATAACTTAAACCGGAAACAGCACAGGAAGCGGTGGCCCCTGCAAGGCACCGGCACGAAATGCATAAGCCAATCCTGAAATCCTTGTATGGGAGTTGAATTTTGGAAAAACATGAGAGACTTCTTACTCAAATACTCCGAGAGAAAAAACATGGTGATGCTTGCTTTCGGGAGCGGTAGCACCGAGGAAGGCACCGTGGACGAGGCTGAGGCCCTGTGGAGTGGAGAGCGAGATGTTGTCAGGCACAGAGGTGAGCAGGGTCTTCCCATTGACATAGAGGGCGCCATTGGAGGTGTAGAGTGAGGAACTGATGGTCATAGTGAATCGAATGTGAAGGGAGGGGGCGGAAAGATTGGGAGAGGGCACAATGTGGGTAACAGGGGAGGCTTAGAATTGGGGGCAGCAGGAGAGAGAGAGAGAGAGAGAGAGAGAGAGGTGAGCAGACAGAGGAGGCTTTGGATTAAGAGGATTGCATGGGAAGGTGGTTTGGGAGAAGCGGAGAGAGTGACGAGGGTAAACAGAGGACGCTTTGTGGGACTGATTGGAATGCAAGGGTAAGGCGGATGGAAAGCCCTTATATAGTAGAGGAGGGATGGATGATAGCTTGGTAATGGCAACTTGGCAAGCCTCCTGTGAGGAGAGAGAGAGGTCTGAGGGAGGGAGAGGGAGAGGAGAGGGATCACTGTAAGTTGTGACCGCTGTGGATCATGCTAACGTGGTGCTAAATCTGGCCCATTCTCCAATTTCGTGGGACACGCGACAATTTTGTAACCGCTGCTAGCGGCGCCACTATTCTCGTCCTGTCACTCCCCGAGGGCTCCCAATCTCGTCCCGCCACGTGTCCCATGATCGTCAGCCACCCCACCGTGCTCACTGCCCAGGCCTCCTCCCGACGTCATCATTTCACGTGGATTTCTCGAGATCTTTTCTGCGAGCAACCATGCAGCTGCCCAGTGCCCGCATCTGCACACACAAAAAAAAAGGGAACAAAATAGAATCTCGACATTGAACGGAAAAGATTCCGTCCTAGTCACGTTTGCGGGGGGGCACAGACGACTAAGGTTACATATCGGTTTGTTTTTTTATGCTTTACGGTCTTCTTTTGAGTCCCTAAGGCTCTTCCTTCAAGCTTTCCTTTCGATTACCTAAGCCTAAGGTTTTCTTTTTAAATAGTTCCTAAGGCTTTCTTAAGGATTTCTATTTGATGACCTAAGCCTTTGTGTGAGAGAGTCACCTTCACCCAAAACTCCCTTACCTTGCCAATGGTTTCCTTTTCGAATCGTATGAGCAGAGTTCCGTGTCTCTATTGTTTAACTTTTGGGCTTCTGAGTTGTGCCTTTGAAAAGATACCAATTCGTCAAGCAAATAAAAGAAGTTCCCATAGCCCACAAAATGGAAAATATCAAAGTGCACTCCATGCAAATCCACATGCCACTTGTGCTTCCTTCCGTCCTAAACTGTGAACCCACACCAAAGCAATGTCCACACTTTGTTGCCATTCAAGAAAAGTATTCATAACTACACACGTATTATTGTCAAAAGCCACTTTGCATCTCTTTTAAAACTAGCATCCGTGCATTATTACAGACAACAAGATGAGAATAGCCACATATACATCAAGTTAGTCATTTGCTTTTGTATGACTTGCATCAAATTCATAAGCACGCCTTTACACATCCCTCAAAGATTGAAGATTCATATTAACCTTTTAAAATGCAATTGGCAAAGCGATGGTTGGCAACTAGGCCTATGTCATTTTCGCCATTTTTTTGAATTTGCTGCAACCACAATTATTGGTCCATTTACTCACATGCATAATTCACCTCCAACATGTTTCTACTATCTTGCTTAACCTTTAAAACTATTATCACTTTGTATTTCCACGAGAATTCTTCATCATAATTGAGGTTCAAGACTTTCCATTACAAGTTCTTTAGTATGGCTTAACCTTGGATATATCATGTTCCCAAAAAATTACATTGAAAAAATGTCAAACTGTATTTGTGTTTATGTGGGTGGCATACTCAACTTAATTGAACTATACGAAAGTAGAAAAGATGGTTGAACAACTTGTGCTCATTTTGACTTTCATCAACAAGAATTTGTATCTTAATTGAACTAGGTAGGGCCTGTGAAGAATTTCAAGAGTTTTATCAAGAAGAATTTGTGTTTGGTGAGCATCCATTTAATGGGAAATGTCAATAAACAATGTAAGTGTTGCAAAATTTTCCTTGTATATCATTAGTTGTCAAAAGTTCTTTGTTGAGGTTTAAAACACTTAATGAAATGATGTAATCAATCATGATTACATGATTTACACTTTGATCACTAGAGGTAGCATATATCTTGGGAAGAGTTCTATGGAAGTTATAAGTCACACTTCAAATATTAAGGTGAGAGTCCTAATTTTCCTAAGTATTGTTATGGTATGTTTGCTAAGAAATATTGAAAACCCCGTAATTAAAATACTTCTTTTTGCACTTTTAATAGATTAGTGGTGGGGGAATTATCTCTATCCTAAGAAGCCTGAATGGTAGAGATAGGCTAGGTACAATGTTTTTTTTTTGGTAATGTGGTATTATATTCAAATAAAAGATATTTACATCACCAAATCAAAGTTGGTGTGACAGGAAAAGCCTTGTATCTGGGGAGAGAAAATAAGCTAAATATGCTTCAAGGCATAGACTCAAGTTTCTTGTGGAACAACTTATACAGGCCCAAATTTGAAAGTCATGAAGATCCTCCTAATGAAGGTCCAACTAACCCTATCATAGGCTTTGTCAAGGCCAATGTTGATCAGAGTACAAAATCAAATTACTCGGATACTACTTAATCTTTGAGCAAATCTATAGAGAACAAGAAATTCACAACATTATCTTGTATCTTCCTTCCAAAAAAAAAGCCATACTACTTGCAGTGAACAATCCTACCAAGGAGCTAATTGATCCTTAAGGCCAATGTCTTGGAGAGCACTTCATATGTGAAATTCAGCATAGTAATAAGCAGGCACCAATTGGATACTTTGGTGTGCATGGGAGACTTGGGAAACAGTTTGATGAGCCCTTTGTTAGCATCTTGTAGCATGTACCTCGAGCTTTTGATGTGGTTCATCATGTCCACCATGTCTTGGCCCAAACGCTCCCATAGCTTTTGAAAGAGCTTGCTTGGAAAGCTGTTAGGACCAAGTGTTTTTCCCACTTTCATTTTCATGACTGCATAGCAGACCTCCTCTAACAATGATGCCAGGAGGCATATTTCATGGTGGATTCCGTGCCACGGTGGATTCCGTGAGGTTTTATGGCAGATTTCGTAAACTTTGTTGAGCGGGGCTCATACACAAAGTGGATTCCTTGTGTGAGAAGTTGATGGGGACGCCTATCCTTTTCGGGCGTTTCATTAATTTAGTGTGTACATGGGTGATTCCATAGTGGGTGATTCCGCAAAATACATATTAAATTAATAAACGTTTATGAGTTTAGAGTGCGCACTCATGATAAATTAAGGTTAGGATTGATTTCTAACCAGTTGATTTATTTATGTAGCTGAAGACTGCTAGGTATTCACTTTTGTCGGTTTAGTTGTATTATTTTACTAACGATTGTGAATGCTTCAGTTGATGTGTAGAGATAGCAGCAGTGGCGAAGGAAAGCATTAGAGGATAGCGTGTATTCGAGTTATCACTTATATTTTGATGGACGCATACCTTAGGCATGGCGCCTATATTTTGTCGCGCCTATTTATTGAGGCGTTGGATATTTATTTATTATTTTGTATGCGCATGGGCGCACGATTATGTTATTTGTATTTGGACATTGTATTAGGTATGCCTTACTCTTTGGACGCCCACCCATTAGCTTTATTTCTATATTGTGCTAAAGCAAACTCAAAAGCCAAAAGCGTGCTATTTTGTAATTTGAGCTATTATTTGAGCTTGAAGATGATTAATACATAAAATACATGCTTTGTGGAGCGCTCACACAAGGCATGGGGGGAGATTGCACCCAATTGGTCTCTTATTCATGTCATGCATGCTTTCTACCTTGAGTTTTGTGCAAAAAGTAGAGTTCTTTTATTCTTGGGGACCTTCCGGCGTTCACTACGCGAGCATACAGCATCCGATCTGCGCACCAGTGGTATCAGAGCTAAGCTAAGATCGAGAGCTTCCAATCGCTACCCATCTTGTGCGAAGGCGGAGCTCCTGGAACGATCGAGCTCTACGGTCAGTCTCATCACAAACGGTCGATACGGGTGGATTCCTAGCGGTCAAGAACCTCTATTTACAGCCTCTGATCACGAAGGACCGGCCTGTAACGACGGAGGACCACCTCAATATCTCTCCTTTCAAGTCGTTTTTCAACAGAGAAGAGATAAGCTTCCATATCTCCAAGTTTCACTTCAAAGTTAATAAAGCTTTAGTAAAAAGCTTAGTTATAAGCTTTAAAAAGCTTAGTTATAAGCTTTAAAAAGCTTAGTTAGAAGCTTTAAAAAGCTTCAGGAATTAAATCGTCAAAAAGCGGCAAGAGGACGTGTTTGGCGGTGTCAAATTCGGCGTCAGTATATCGGCGTCCTCAAATCAAAAATTCCATAAGCTTTAGTCACTAAAGCTACTAAGCTATCTAATCTTCTAAATCTTCAAAGTTCAGCAAGTTTCATAAGTTCTACAACTCTGCAAGTCAAGCAAGTCACCAGAAGTCAGAACTGACTTGTGCCAAAAACTCCCATAAGGATTGTTCCTGCGCAGAAGCACCAAACTGCAAAGTTGTTCCCTGGAAGACTCTGTTCGCATACGCAGACTTGCTAAACCAGTTTCAGCACACGCAGAAGGTCATACACAGATTTTACGAAGATCTCAAAACCCACAATTGCCAAAGTCGAAGACCGTGAAAGCCAAACAAAAATCTATCAGCCTTGTACACCCGATTTTGAGCTACGCTCATCTCGCTAATTGGATTTTGAGAGTGTGAGGTCTTTTGAAGTTTTGCAGGATGACGGAACAAAATATGGATGATTTAATGGCTGAAGGCGATCTTCCTGAACCTACGGTGGAACAAAAGTTGGATTTAATTATGATGCAGTTGGATGAAGAACGAAGAGCCCGGCAAGCATTGCAAGTTCAATTGGCCAATTTACCAAGATCCACTACCGACAAAGAGAGACCACAATCTGAAGATCTTATTCGACGAACCATCGATGCGACTCTCGAAGCTCAATCCATCTGCAAAGAAACAAAGATAAGTAAAAGAAATTTCAAATTCCATACTTTCAATGGCACTCGAGATGAAAAGACTGTTCTTGCATTCATTAGTCAGTTTGATCATTACTTTCATGAAGAGACATACGTTGAAAAAGATAAAATTAAGTGTGTCACTAATCATTTAGTGGATAGAGCATCTCTTTGGTGGACTGTGGTTCGTAAGAGCATAGATTGTCCCACTACTTGGGAGAGTTTCAAGAAGAAGTTTATGCAGAATTTCCTTCCTCCACAATTCTATGAAAAAGCCATAAAGCAATGGGACCTTCTTCAGCAAAGAGATCGTGAGCCTATTTCTCAGTACACCGAACGCTTTTGGAATGCATTACTCCAACTATGCATGCTTGAAGACGTACCTGAAGCGACGCACAAGCGCAAGTATATGTCTGGATTACTTGGGCATTACTACGCTGAAGTTAATATGTTCAAGCCTGCAACTTTGAAGATGCAATTTCTTTAGCTCATGACACTGAAGACAAGATTAAAGGAAGAGACAAGCATCCACAACAATTTCAAGCAAATGGTAACTATGGTTCTAAGCAATTCAATTCAAATTTTAGAAGATTCAATCGAAGTCGATTTCCTTCATCATCTTTCCGTAAGTCTTGGACAAAACCACTTGCTTTGCCATCAAATACCAATCAAAACCCTAAGCCATCCTCACAGCCAAATCCTAATATTCCTAGACTTCCTGCCATTGCAAACAATGTATCTAAAGCCAAACATATAGCGTGTTCCAAATGCCATCAACTTGGACATCTAGCAGCCAATTGCCAATCGAAGAAGCCACTTGTCCATATCAACTATCTTGGAGCAATGGAAGATGAAGAACATGAGGAAATGCCTGGCTTTACGAAAGATGAGGATGACATTGCTACTCCTTCAGATACTTTATCAGGTATGCCAACTCCACATTCTTTGTTGACAATGAAATGTTTAGTGCATGGAAAAGAAAAGATTATTTTGCATGATGATGGTAGTACACATGATTTTATTTCTGCAAAGTTAGTGAAAGAATTGAAACTACAAACTGTTCCTACCCATTATCGCATTAAAGCAGCATTCTTAGGCACAAGGTATAATGGAACACAAGAGGTGCATGATTTAGAAATTCAAATTGGTGAATATACTGAAAGAAGGAATTTTCTAGTTGTACCATTACAGTCCAATGATATTATCCTAGGTATGCCTTGGCGTCATCAGCATAATCCTGACATAGATTATTAAACGCATTCAATTAAAATTCATTTTCAAGGAAAACACATTACATTGTATGGTATGCATGCATCCAATAATTTTCTACTGCTTACTCATACTCAAGCTAAACGTGCATTACACAAAAGTAATAAATCTTATCTAATTTGGGTGAATGAACTGTCAAGCTAAAGAAAAATATATGCACCCTAGGCATAAAGAATTCCTTGCACAATTTAAAGATTGTTTTGTTGAAGATCTACCACCTGGACTACCTCCTTCACGTCTTGAAGACCACAAAATAGATTTAATTCCTGGTACACAACCACCTTGTAAAGCACCATATAGGCATAACTAGATAGAGCAGAAAGAAATTCAAAATCAAGTTGAGGAATTATTAAACAGAGGATTAATTAGACCTAGTAGTTCTCCATTTGGCGCACCTGTTTTGTTGGTAAAGAAGAATAATAATACTTATCGTATGTGCATTGATTATCGTGCCCTAAATAAGATTATTGTAAAGAATAGATATCCAATTCCTAGAGTCGATGATCTTATGGATAAACTACAAGGTTCTGTCATATTTAGTAAAATAGATCTTAAATCTGGTTATCATCAGGTGAGATTAGATAAATTTGACATATTCAAGACTGCATTTAGAACACAATTTGGTCATTATGAATTTTTAGTGATGCCTTTTGGATTGACTAACGCACCTGCTACATTTAGTAGAATGATGAATCGCATATTTTTGAAATATCAGCATTGTGTTATAGTATTCTTTGATGATATCTTGGTATTCAGTAAAAATGAGAAAGAGCATTATGAACATCTGTCTTTGCTTTTCAAGTTGTTGAAAGATAATCAATTGTATGCCAATTCGAAAAAGAGTGAGTTCTTTCAAACAAAAATTGAATATTTAGGTCATATTGTGTCATCAGAAGGTATTAAGGTTGACCCTAAGAAGATAGAAGCAATATTGAACTGGCCTATACCTAAAAATGTGCATGAGTTACGTTCTTTTCTAGGTCTTGCTAGTTTTTACAGGAAATTTGTGCGAAATTTTTCATTACTTGCTTTGCCTTTGACTAAACTTTTAAATAAAGATATTGTTTATCATTGGTCTGATAATCAACAGAAATCTTTTGATTTATTGAAACATGCATAACCCATGCTCCTGTATTACAACTACCTGATTTTAATAGACCATTCTTTTTAGTAGTTACCGATGCTAGCGGATCTGGAATAGGAGCCGTACTTATGCAAGATAATCATCCCATAGCCTATTCTAGTTGTAAATTGAAACCCTCCGAACTTAAATATTCCACATATGATAAAGAATTGTTAGCTGTTGTACAAGCTTTAAGACAATGGAAACATTACTTAATGGGTTTTGAGTTTATGATTAAGACTGATCAACAAAGTATTAGACATTTACTTAGTCAACCTCAAATATCTGACCAACATATCAAATGGGCAGCTTTTATTCAGAGTTTTCATCCTCTTATCCAATATCAACCAGGTAAAGAAAATATAGTGGCCGATACATTAAGTAGAAGACCGACCATTCATAATATTTCTGTTATATCATTTGATTCTCTAACCCCTATGAAAGATACTTATCATCAGGACATTACTTTTCATGCTGATTGGAATAAATTAGTTGTAAATAATTGGATTCCTATTGATTCACTCTCTTACAATGATGGATTCATGTTTTATGAAAAGAGATTATGTGTTAATCCCTTTTGGGCGGTCATCCCCTTTTCCCCTTTCTTACATGGCCGACCGTAGCCTAGGCCCTTTTTCCCATTGTCCTTCTCTCTCCCTAGTCTATATTTACAAATTGCACGGGCATTTGAATTAAACCATGATGCGCTTGCGCTCTTTTACAATAGTTTTGACTTGCGCTTTTCCTTGTGCACCTTTGTCTTCAGTTTCTCTTTGCCTTGGCCTTTGTCTTTGTCTTCTGTTTTAGCTTTCCGGATTTTCCACCACCTGCTGCTGGCACTCTTTTACAAGATTCCAGGGTGTGCCTTTGTATTTTAAAATGCACCGTTCCCCTTTTGCATTTGCCTTGGACTTTTTAAGGTTGTCCTTGCGCTTTTAACCTTTTCTCCTCTTCTTTCTTCAGTCGGGCTAACTTTTTTTTCACCTTTGCCCTGCGTATTTTTTATTTCCTTTTGCTTTCTTCGTGTTGGGGTTAACAATTGCTAAGGCATATTTCCAAATCTATGATTACCCATTACATTTTAGTTGTGATTCTCTGAGAAAATTGTCCTTACAATGGATAATTAGAGAGCGAATATGCGATTGAATTATTATCACGTCTATTCTTGTATTGTTTGGGAAAAGTACAATTAGTTTTATTGGTTGATTGAATAACATCCTAAATGTTTTTCTTTCAATCAATTGATTGTTGCATTGTGATTTGGATAAATATTTCAAGGCTTATGTTGATGGCAAATGGATGGCAGGGATTTGTAATGACAAGTTGCCATGGGAATAAATGAATATTTTCCTAGAAGATGATATTAGGAATGATTGCCTTGATTATGCTTGATTCTTAATGGGATTAATTAAGGAAGGATATTTGGCATGGGTGGATCATCTCCAAGATCGCACCATGGATTACCCCAAGATGGCACTGCTCGATTCTCGGGTCGAAGGTCGAGTGGTGAAAAGGCCAACCATGGAAAGTGTGTCTCACTCTATCGCTTGGGGTCAGTGGAGCTCTGGACACCCCTTGTCGAGTTTGGAATGGAGCTGTAGACTGCTGTGAGCCCAACATCTAGAGGCATTGGAAGATCCTATTCTAGATAAAGGATAGAAATTTTGGTGCCATGTGATTTGGACCAGGTACTTCTGTTGGACAAAAGGGATACATAATTCTCCTATATGGGCAGAAGACAAAGATTAACTTGAAGATAAGTGGCTTGAAGCAGGCACCTAGGGAATGGTATCATAAGTTTGATGCCTTTATGTAGTCACAGGGCTACAGTAGGAGTGCTATGGATCCGTGTCTTTACACAAAGAAAGCCCGTGATGGTTCATTGCTTATTTTGGTACTCTATGTGGATGATATGCTGATAGCAGAAAAAGCTCATGATGAGCTAGATGCTCTTAAATCTCAGCTAAAGAAGAGCTTTGAGATGAAGGATTTGGGACAGGCCTCTCACATACTTGGTATGCGCATTAGACGCGACAGGCATCAGGGACTCCTCTACTTGTCACAGAGGGAGTATATTCATAAAGTCCTTGAGCGCTTCCACATACAGGACGTAAAGCCTATTGCATGTCCATTGCCTTCTTATGTGAAGGTATCACAGGCCGATTGTCCGCAGATAGATGAGCAGAGGGCCGAGATGGCCCAGATCCCTTATGCTTCAGCCATGGGTAGTTTGATGTATGCCATGATAGCCACTCGTCCAGATATTGCCTTTGCAGTTGGTGTTGTGGCACACTATATGGCTACACCTGGCAGGAAACATTGGGATGCCGTGAAGGGTATCATGAGGTACCTGAAGGGTACAACAGATATGTGTATTTGCTATGGCAGCCAGGATATAGGGGTCGTGGGGTACACTGACTCCAATTATGCAGGACATGCAGATAGTAGGAAGTCCACTTCTGGCTATGTATTCACCTATGCTGGAGGTGCTATCTCTTGGATGTCCAGGGTTCAGAAGTGTACGGCTCTGTCTACCACTGAGGCCGAGTATGTTGCAGCCACTGAGGCTTGCAAGGAGGCCATATGGCTAGACCGTCTAGTTGCTGACCTTGGGATTGATGCTATACCTACACTGCATTCGGATTCTATGAGTGCCATTCAGCTGGCTAAGAATCCAGTCTTCCATGCGAAGACGAAATACATTGAGGTGAGGTATCACTTCATACGTGGTGTCGTGGAGGACAAGTCTGTTGACCTTGTCAAGATCTCCACTGACGAGAATCCTGCAGATCTACTCACGAAAAGCCTCACTACTGAGCACTTTGCCTTCCTTAGGAGATTGATGGGCATTGGATGAGATGTTGCCTTTCCTCATCCCTTGTACCTATGTACAGTTGTACTGTCTTTTTCTTTTCTTTTCTCTCTCACCGGGGCAGATTCGCCTTTAAGTGGGAGGTTGTTGGGGTAAAGCGCCTCCGCCGTGCCGCCCCGTGTATTACTACACTGACAGTACCCGCTAGTTGGGGTAAAGGCGCCTCCGCCGTGCCGCCCTGTGTATTACTACACTGATAGTACCCCCCACTGCACACTGCAGGTGGCGGGCGCTCGTCACGTCACTTTATTCTTTACATTCATTTTAGTGACTAATAAATAAAGGAAGGCCCGGTCACACATTGTGACTGTTGGAGTTCCCATTTCTTGTCTCTCTCTTTCTTGCTCTTGCTCTCCCGCCATAGCTCGCGTGCAAGCTTCGATCCTTCTCACCTTTGGGGTAAAGGCGCCTCCACCGTGCCGCCCCGTGTATTACTACACTGACAGTACCCGCCAGTTTGGGTAAAGGCGCCTCCGCTGTACCGCCCCGTGTATTACTACACTGACAGTACCCGCCACTGCACACTGCAGGTGGCAGGCGTTCGTCACGTCACTTTATTCTTTACATTCATTTTAGTGACTAGTAAATAAAGGACAGCCCGGTCACACATTGTGACTGTTGGAGTTCCCATTTCTTGTCTCTCTTTCTTGCTCTTGCTCTCCCACCATAGCTCGTGTGCAAGCTTCGATCCTTCTCACCGTTCAATCGCACAAAGCCTTTCAGGGTTTTCATGAAGCGCTCCAAGAAGAACATCCATCGCGTATGGATAGGTCCAACAATCTCCACTTCTTTTCAGGGTTTTCATGAAGCGCTCCAAGAAGAACATCCATCGCGTATGGACAGATCCAACAATCTCCACTTCATCTAAAGATGCATAAGAAGATGGATTTGTATCGTGAGCATGCTGATAGGCAAGTATTTCTTAAAGAGACAGACCATCTCCACTTCTCCCCACCTTGCGAATTCAATAGAGGACGTCTTAATCTCCTTCTGTGAGATCCATTGCACCAAAGTCGACAACCTGTAAATGGCCCCGCGTATTTTTGGAGTAAGGCATCCTGCGATCGCGATCGGTAGTACAAACTGCCACAAATGAGAAAGCATTATGAACAATGGCTATACTCCAAATAGCAAAATGTGCATGCCAATTACAATCCATTCGTAGTACAAACCTGACATATCTTATGCCAGTCATGGGATTTTAGTCTTGATAAATGGTCGTCTTTAGAAAATGCAGACCTGAGAGAACGTATCATACCCATCGGAGTGCGGATAGACTTGACTACTTGCTTCACAATGCGCTCTTCTTTAGTGGACAAAACCCAAGGAGTGCGAGGTAGCTGCACGTGACCATCAGCACTGGACTGCGGCCAAAGCACCTCCATTGTGCCTATCTTCTTTAAATCCATTCGTGCCCCTATATTGTCTCTCTTTCATGTGATGTGGTCCCATAGCAAGCTGCCCACATTCTTGAAAATATGCATGGGATCCAACAAGTGGTTGATCTATAAGTGGGTCCAATATGGCAACTCGTAGAAAACTGAGAACCGTCGCATTCCGTTTGGATGTGACTCCACATGGACCATTTTCAGCTCATACCAGATTGTGGCATTCATATATGTTGGAGGTCGTCCAAGAAAACCTTCCCTGAGTTCATGACCCTCTGGTAAGAAAGCGGCGTGTCCTTGATATACCATCTTCTTTATGGTTTGTGACCTTCGAGAGTCTAACTATGCCCCGCACAATGGACATGCATGATAATCTGAGGTAACCAACACCTCTATCTAGTGAATACAAACTTGAACGAGATAAAATATAGATATTACCAACGAGAATGGAAGCCTATTTACCTGAGCACTCTCCGAATCCCAAAAATTCATGCATCGTTCACATGAGAATGGCTCGAATATTAGCGGACCGTCGACCATCACGCTTGCTCTTGGCTCTCGGGTAAAGCCTGGGAAGGTAGAGCCAATGTGGCTCCATGCACATGAATCCACTGATATTCGTTGAACTCCATCTGTGGACCTATTCTGCGCATGCCACATTGTCAAGCTCGCCATGCCGGACGTACGAAACATGTGGTTTATACAGGGGATAAGCAGAAAGTGTCTAAGAAATTTTTTAGGGATGGTTTGCTCTTGCAAGTCCTATCGATACCTGTGAGCACCACACTTTGGACATGTCTCCATAGTCTCGTATTCTCCTCGAAACAGTATGCAATCATTGATACATGCATGGATGCTGTTGTAGTCCATGCCAAGCTTTCGTAAAACATATCATGCATCATCATGAGACTCGGGCATGGTATTTGCAGGTGGTAATATATGATATTTCAATAACCTGAAAAAATCATAAAACACCTTGAAAAAGAACAAATGTTTTTAATGATAGTGTCAAAAAGAAATCAACAAAGCGTACATACAAGGTACCTGAACAACTCGGTCACACTCGTGTCGCTCCACCCGTATTTTGCTTGCACACTTAGGAGTGCAAGCAGTGTCTTCGGATGAGATACTCGACACACATCATATAATGGTATGGATGCTTCGTCTCTAAGCAGATCACAAGTCTCGACATCCATGGGAATCAATCCATCGATCATTGCCTCCATCTCAGGCTCCAAGATTGTAGGTAGGTCTGGAAGGCTGCCTGTCTCCTCTGGTATTGACGATATAGATTAGGTAGTACCTTCCAAGTGGTGGATTGACTTAGGCACTCCATCCATCGCACGCCCACGAACTCTTCTAATTGGTCACAAAGGGTGCACTCCTCCTTGGGAGAAGACATCACCTCCCTAGATAGAAAATTTGCCAGCCACACCCAATCTTCTTGTATATGGTATTCAATTAGCTTGCGAGTACAATGCATGATTGATATTAACTTTTCTTACCATTTGTTGAAAATCCGCAATCACGTTATCAATGATCTCATATTGAAACTCGCCGAAGCATCATACCTGTTCTATAGACAATCGACGTTTTCATCTAATTGCCAGCTTGCATTGAGAGCAAGGACATGGGACACACTGATTAAGATACGCCTCGCAATCTTGAACAACAAGACCTTCATCATTTTCCATTTTGTCTACGTTATGATAAACAATTTGTTTTTGTTATCGTTCTTTTTTTCTTTCTTAAATTGTTTGAGAAGGGATTTCTTCTCTTGTAACTTAGCAAAAATTAACGTATGTAAAGTCTCCACCCACCCACCCACAGATTAACATATATATGTCGGAGTGTTTCCCGTCTCATGGTGTTGCACAGGACCTTGCCACCACTCTCTCTTTGTTTTTTATCCATTCATTATCTCCTCTCCTTCCATCTCTCTCTCTTTTTCTCTTTCTTTATTATGTTGTATGTTTTTTCCCTCTCTCTCGTTCCTTCTTCTTTTTTCTCTTCCTCCCCCTCTCTCATTTTCTTTCACGATTACGGCTATGACTACCATAAAGACCATGACCATGACTACGACTACGACTACGACCATGACCACGACCACGACTACGATGACCACGACCACAACTATGATTACGACCACGACTACGACCACGACCACGACCACGACCACGACCACGACCACGACGACCATGCCCACAACCACGACCACGACCACGACTACGACTACGACGACGAGACCACGACCACGACCATGACTACGACCACAACCACGAGCACGACCATGACCACGACTACCACTACCATGACCACGACTACGACCACCACATCTACCACTACCACTACCACTACCACGACTATGACCACTATAATAAACAAGAAAAGAAGAAAAAAAACAACTACTACTACTACTACAATAAATAAGAAAAGAAGAAAAAACTACTACTACTACAAAAAAAAAACAAGAAAACTAAACAACAATAAACAAGAAAAGAAAAGAAAAACTACTACTACTACTATTACAACAAACAACAACAATTAATTTCCTTTTCTCTCTTCCTCTCCCTCCCTCACCCTTTCCTCTCTTTCTCTCTTTCCCTATCAGGTTTAATGTTTTTTCTCTCTTTTTCTCTCTCCTCTCTCTCACATTTTTCTCTCTCCTCTCCCTCTCTCATTTCCTTTTCTCTCTTTCTCTCCCTCTCTCATTTCCTCTCCCTCCCTCACCCTCTCCCTCTCTTTCTCTCTTTCCCTATTATGTTTAGTGTATTTTCTCTCTCCTCTCCCTCTCTCATTTCATTTTCTCTCTTTCTCTCCCTCTCTTATTTCCTCTCCCTGTCTCACCCTCTCCCTCTCTTTCTCTCTTTCCCTTTTAGGTTTAATGTTTTTTCTCTCTTTTTCTCTCTCCTCTCCGTCTCTCATTTTTTCTCTCTCCTCTCCCTCTCTCATTTCCTTTTCTCTCTCTCCTCTCCCTCTCTCGTTTCCTCTCCCTCCCTCACCCTCTCCCTCTCTTTCTCTCTTTCCCTATCAGGTTTAATTTTTTTTCTCTCTTTCTCTTATTTTTTATCCCTCTCTCAATTTTTTTCTCTCTTTCTCTCCCTCTCTCATTTCCTCTCCCTCCCTCACCCTCTCCCTCTCTTTTTCTCTTTTCCTATTATGTTTGGTGTTTTTTCTCTCTCCTCTCCCTCACTCATTTCCTTTTCTCTCTTCCTCTCCCTCTCTCACTCGCTCTCCCTGCTGCACCCTCTCCCTCTCTTTCTCTATTAGGTTTAATGTTTTTTCTCTCTTTTTCTCTCTCCTCTCCCTCTCTGATTTCCTTTTTTCTCTTTCTCTCCCTCTCTCATTTCCTCTCCCTCCCTCACCCTCACCCTCTCCCTCTCTTTCTCTCTTTTCCTATTAAGTTTAATGTTTTTTATCTCTTTCCTTTTGCTCTCTTCCTCTCCCTCTCTCATTTCTTCTCCCTCCCTCACCCTCTCCCTCTCTTTCTCTCTTTCCCTATTATGTTTAATGTTTTTTCTCTCTTTTTCTCTCCCTCCCCCTCTCTTTCTCTCTCCCTCCCTCTCCCTCTCCCTCTCTCTCTCTTTCAATGTTTCCCTCTCCCTCTCCCTCTTCCTCTCTCATTTCCTCTCCCTCTCTCATTTCCCTATTATGTTTAATGTCTCCCTCTCCCTCTCTTATTTCCTCTCCCTCCCCTTCTCTTTCTCTCTCCCTCCCTCTCCCTCTCCCTCCCTCTTCCTTTCCCATTTCCTCCCTCTCTCATTTTCTCTCCCATTTCCTCCCTCTTTCATTTCCTCTCCCTCCCTCTCCCTCTCCCTCTCTTTCTCTCTCATTTCCTCTCCCTCTCTCAATACACACGAATTATACCAAAAACAAGTAAAAGAGAGAGAGAAAACTCCCTCTCCCTCTCTCATTTTCTTTCCCTCCCCCTCTCCCTCTCCCTCATTTCCTCTCCCTCCCTCTCCCTCTCCCTCTCCCTCTCCCTCTCTTTCTCTCTGATTTTCTCTCCCTCTCCCTCTCTTTCTCTCTCTCTCCCTCCCTCTCCCTCTCTCAATACCCACGGATTATACCAAAAACAAGTAAAAGAGAGAGAGAGAACTCCCTCTCCCTCTCTCATTTTCTCTCCCTCCCCCTCTCCCTCTCCCTCTCCCTCTCTTTCTCTCTCCCTCCCTCTCCCTCTCCCTCTCTTTCTCTCTCATTTCCTCTCCCTCTCTCAATACACACGAATTATACCAAAAACAAGTACAAGAGAGAGAGAAAATACAAAAGCAAAGCAAGAATGGACAATGCACTCACTGTAAAAGCTCGAAGAAGGGTTTGGCGGCTCCTCTTCGCAACGGCAGCTCTTCTTCACCCTCCGTACACCTCCTCCTCTTCTTTGCAAACGGCGGCAGTGGTGGCGGTGAGAAGCCTTTTTTCTCCTTCTTTCTCTCTTTCTCTCCCTCTCAGCAAGATGGTCGCTCTCCCTCTCACTCTCCCTTTCGCTCTCTCTTTCGTGAATGTGCGAAAAATGATGTTCTTGGGTTTTGGCCCACGTTTTTTTCCTTTGGGTACCATCGATATTTGCATCGCTAATAGGCATCGCTATAGCCTCATATCCTTGTAGTGATTGATATTATTTATATCTAAAAATTCTTATGAACATGTATCTTACCTATAGCTTTATTCAAGAATTTGTTTTCTCGTTCAACTTGAATCTAAACTCTTTTGGTTAATTATTTAATGTTGAATTCTTCCATCTCAAAGCGTCCCTGTGGCGACCGACTTTCACAAACCCCCATAGTGCGAAGTCCGTGTGACAACATGCAATACGTAAACTTCCACATTCCGATCAAGACACCAATGGTGCTATAGAGGCATACCATGGCACCTTGAAGTATAAATTCTTAGGTAGCTCAAAGAGGTTGATTGTCAGACGGGTGGATTGGCTCCCTCATAAATTGACAAGTTCAAGTCTTCCATATTATTGGCATGTGCAAGCTATGAAAGAAATTGGATTTGTGAGAAACAATAACATTGAAAAGATAGTGGCTGACTCATATGAGAGGGCTTTGAAGATTCCAATCGAGTATGTTAGATTCGAAATGGCATGTTGTACATGCAATTAGGCAGAGTTGGGGAACATATGTAAGCATCAAATCAAGGTGCTGCTTCTTATAGGGGTACCGAATACTACAGTGGTGGCACAATGTATGGACTTATATAAAGGTGTGGAACCAAGAGGCAAATATAAAGGAATTATAAGTAACTCTCATGCGATACAGCATGAGGCTACACATGATCCTTACATGCCAACCATGCTGGATGTGGATAATCTCCAAGACATGGATATGACTATGATTAATATCTCCCATGAAGACACCCACCCATCCACAACATTGCAACATCTATGCCACAATGTATTTGTTTTGGTGGGGGGTGACATGGAGCTTATTTTCGAGACGTGTTCTTCTATGAAGAAAATGTTGAGCTCTGAAAGCTCGTAGAGAAGATATGCGCAGTACACGCTTTTGTGCCCACTAATGATGGATTTGGAAATACCATACAACGAGCTAAGCCTTTCATTGAAAAACGACTAACTAAAAGAAGAGTTTCTAGATTGGTAGAATCACCCACAACATCATCCTTCATGGCTACACCCAAAACCAAATAGCCCTCAATGCAAGAGAAGCTTGATGCCAGAGCCGAGAAAGAAAATGAAGCCCATGTGTCAAAATAGGAGGAATGCTACATTGTTATATTCTTATGGTACTCTTATTAAATTGTGAAATTTTTGAAATTTTTTCTCTATGTCTTTAAGCATGTTTATTGGTCCTATCTAGTTTTAATGAATGAGAGAGAGAGAGAGAGAGAGAGGGAGGGAGAGAGAGGTATGTATGTTGATGGTGTTAGTCTTATGGAAATTCAAAGCAACTAATTACCTATTCTGTTGTTATTTTAGGCGTAGCAATTGGCTTATAATGTAGAGCACATCATGTCCGAATGATTGGCCACCTCTCCTTCAATAATATCCACATGTATATTATGTTTTTCATTCCATATTCTTCAATGGTATAGTTCAACTAGAGCACAAAATTTGAGTAAATTATGATCAATAACCCTCCGCATTTGAGTAATCCATCACTAGAGCACATATTTTCTCACATGCATATAAGAGCACAAATACGGTACAACCATTCATATATGTATTGTTATATTATACAAGCATGTATAGATATAGAAACACACACAAAATTTAATTGTTATATCAATATATACAAAGCATAAATATCTTATATTCGATCGTGTAGATATGCATTACTATATCTAATAGTTATATCACCATATAAATTTTTATCTAATAATACCTAAAGCTAATTTGTACACCTTGGGATTTAAATGGTACCCTACTTAGCAGCTTTATTTAATTGGGCTAGTCTAGAGAAAATCAAATTTCGGGTTTATTTAATGTGACTTGATTCGTGTTCATCACATCGGCTTGATCTTCAATAATATACACGAACCTCTCCGCTCCTTCTACCTTATGTGATTCATCGGGATTCGGCATGATCTTCAATACACAGGAACCTCTCTGCGCTTCTTCTACCTTATCTGATTGATTGACGCCATGATTGTAAGCATAGCAATCCGGTGCGGTACTCACTCGTCTGATGTAGCTGATAGATTAGGGACTTTGGCCCCCGTCCGCAATAATGCCCCCTCGCTAACAATCATCATCTTGCCTTCTTCTATTAATCACTTGCAACCCAACTTGCAATCACAGCATCTGCCGCCGCCGCCACTTGTAATCGCAGACAATCAATCATGGCCACCTCAGCATCGCAATCTGCACACGTCGTCGCAATCACGATCAATCATGACTCGTAATTATGACCCAGTGGCAGTCACACCCACATCTCTTCATCATAATCACCCATCGGGACTCATCACTCGTAGACGGTAGATGTGGCAGCTTGTCGTCATAATCCAAGACTGATCCAATCGTGATCATTACCAGCTGCTGTGTACACTAGACAAGTGCCCTAAGATATCGTCGTCATTGTGTACCAACTTCTGAAAAGACCACCCACAAACTATTCGAACCATTTCATGAAGCATATCCTTGAAGATTTTACATATCAATCGTCAAAAAGTGACTCGAGTATTAGTCACTCCAAACCGCATCACTATGTATACAAAGACTTATCATATAATAGTGAATGTTGTTTTGTGTCCATCATTCCTCTCAACTTACACCTAGTTGTAGTATGAAAATCCACCAAGGAAACTATAAGCCTTCTTCCCTCTAGCCAAAGTGGAGAAGGAACATATGGGATGGCAATACGGATGCGGGGATGGCTTTTTGCAATATGTTGCCATATGAAAGGGATAATCGGACCTACATGCTCTATCCAATGAGATATGGAGTGGATTTTCATCCGAAGCTGCATGGAAGGTACAATTTTCCACGAATTTACAATGTTAATGTCGCGACCCCCCCTAAGGAGTGTATGACCTTCATTGAAAAAGATCTTCACCCATCTATTGCACACTTCCTCAAGGAGTTGTCTTCACATCTAAATCCAACATTTATCACCACTTGTAAGTACCTATGTCTCCTAAGAATCCTTCTGCAAAAGCCCAGTGTAAAGGAAGAGTGACTACCGCCCCTCTTTTTTTATATAAATGCAAGCATAGATAGTTGTGCTATGATTAGACGCATAATGAGAGCTACCCTATTGTGAGCCTTTTGTATGAACCTACTAGAGAACATGAGTGATAGTTGGTTCACGAGGTATAACCAACCATTTTTGTCCTCTATACCTCTAAACGTGAGAGTGAACTTAAAAAGGCTACATGCTAAGTCAGCCCTTTCTAAATAAGTCACTTAAACCTCCACCCAAATCTACCTCCAAGGTATGAAGTTACGAAGCAGCAATATTAAGAAAAGGATACATGCAGTGAAGTAATTAAGTTGCTTGTTACATCTTTCTCTATTTCATAAAGTATTTGTGAAGTATGTAAGTTGCTTGTTATATCTTTCTCTATTTTATAAAGTATTTATGAAATATTTTATAATAATTAAACATTTTGATTCTGAATGCAGAGATATCCTACAACTCAGTGAAGAAAAAAATTCGAGCATGGAGGCATCACTTGCACATGTTAAAATGCTTCTTAATAAGGAAGCTATCAAAGCGATTCTGAAGCATCCAAAGTATCAAAAGGTGATCAAAGAAGAGATTGAGGACTTCTTGAAAGCACATCAAGTTAGGTCAGGCCTCATTACATGAGGAAGGTATATCGAGCAAGGGATACATAGCTATTTAGAAAACCTGTTAATTGAAGATACATGAATCCAAGCTATGTGGATCAATATTGCCAAATCCAACATTACTCAAAAGAATGCAAAAACAAGTGACTGATGAAGTTCTATAGGTCCTAGTAATGATGAAGTTGTACTATGGAGCAAAAGAAAATGCAATTTTTAAATAACAAATACAACAATATATTTTATAGCTTGGAAGCCTTACAATCATACTCAATTCAATTATTTGAGGTGACTCCAAATGAATGCAATGGTGTTCTAAAATTTGTACTCAAGCTTGATGAGTGTCAAATTGTGAAGGACACAACTTGTTCACTAATGATTTAGGCTATACTTATCTTATGGAAAATCTAATGCATGGTTTCAAATTTCTCAAACATAACTTGAAATATGCATATATTATTACAAGCATGTGAGACAACCATACCATTAGCATAAGTAAACTTCTAATATAAGTGTATTTCTTACCTCAAATGATCCTAGAGAGAAAATATTGCTCTTAGATTGGATACCAAACCATTTTGGATTTTGCCTTGAAGTGTTGGGTCAAGTGCCCTATTCCTCTAAGAAATTGAAATATTATCTAAATCCAAGCTAATCCAGAGGGCAATCATGGCTAGAGAGGTTGAGAAGATCAGCCTAATCTTCAACAAGAAGCTTATCTTACATCCAAATTGACCCTCCCCCTAATTTGTGAGAATTCTATACAAATGGAGAAGGTGAAATAGCCTAGTCTCCCTTCAACTAGATAATGGTCAATGGATCTCAAATCCATCAGCCATAGAATCTTAGATATGGAAGGGTTCAGAAGATTGAATGTAGAGTGGCATCTAGTAGGTGATTTAAAGACCTTGAAGTGCATGTACAATGTTTCAAAAGGAGCCAATTCAGAGGGCCCATGCATATATTATATATGTGCTGCAAAGGAACTTGATAAAAAGAATTGGAAAAGGGCACCTTACAAGTACCTCAAATATCCAAATTTCAAAGCAATTTTGGATATTTCCTTATCTGAGTCCAGATTTATATAATGCATGGCATGTGTAGAATAGTTGAGAAATTATTTTTCTTGTATATATGTTTTGCTTGGACAATGCAACCCATGTCTATGCAAGTCAAGGAACTTGTGGTGCTTGAGAAGTCATTGTCAAATGTTGGTTTGCATGGTGAAATGTGAAGAAAAGGTCTAAAGACTGTCAAGACATGCCAAAGGAACTTTCCATTGAAAGTATGAAAGCAAGAAGATTTTTATCTATACCCTCTAATACTATTTTTTAAGCAACATAGTTCAATTAGAGAATTCAATTCAATAGGTGGAAGTGCATCCATAATGTAGTGGGAATGTAGTTTTGACCATACTAATAGTGGTGGAGCATGATCATGCAAGGCGAACATTCGGAAGTCTTTAGATATATGATCTTTAATTTTTGTGATATACATGGATGGAACACACATGACTTCTAACCAGAAGATATGTGATGATTAAGGAAAATAAGAGATATGATCAATTTTTTTTGTTTTGTTTAAAGAAATTCTCAATAGAAAAAAGTTACAATCATGAGGGGATTTATTGCCACATGTGTGAGTATTTAAGCACATTTTCATACATTCTATTTCATATACAAATAGTTTTGTTAAATTATTATTTTATTTGTAAACAAAAGAATAGCTATGGCCATCTAGCCACTCTTATAAAGATAGAATTTATGACATATCATCGCTATCGAGCTTTGCAAATGACATTTTATTTATGAACCAATGCAATTTGTAAGTGATAAGTTTATTGTACTAATAGATATCCCACAATGCAATTTGTAAGCAACAAGTTTATTATGCTAATAGATATCCCATTATGTGTAGGAGAATACTCTCATGTTCTAAAGGTGAGGAGCATGCATTCTCGTCACAGCATTCTCCTTTAGAACATGAGAGAATGTTGTGACGAGAAAGTGAATACATGAGAGAGCGAGAGAGAGGAGAGAGAGAGAGAGAGAGAGAGAGAGAGAGAGAGAGAGAGAGAGAGGAGAGGAGGGCCATTCTTCTACGTACTCTAACTCTCATTTACTAAAGCATAGTGACAACTCAAGTAATGATAATAGTTATATAGCCTAAGTCACAATTCCACATATTAGTTGGTTGCTTAATCGTTACCTAAGTTGTACTTTTAGTTATTAGACGGCCGCTTGGTCTTTCACGTATCATGCTACTCTAATCTTTATATACATGTTTTATTGTTCTAATATGATATTGCATCATCTCATTTTATTGTTTATTTGTTTAGTCTCACAAAGTGTAGTTGAAAAAATATAATGTCACTAATATATTACTAAGAGTATATATGTGCGACGAGATTAGACAACATTTAAACAACAAATTTCATCATCACAGTGACTTGTAAATTGTAGTAGTATGCATTCTTGTTTGTGTGATTTGAAAGGGCAGCATATAGTTGATTTAAGAGAGAGTATAGGTAGCTTGTATAAGATAGAAATGCTAAGGTAGGGTAATTACCCTGATCAAATCAAGGACCATATGTTGTGATTAGGGTACTTGATCATACCATAAGAAAATAGAGAGAGAAAGGGGAAGTGCAAGAATGAGTTGAATATTTGAAGAAAGGAAAATTGTTTACAAATGAGTATGTTCTAAAGTTGAGGAGCATTTCAGATACCTTACCAACTATTGATGATATGCCTGATGATGATGATTTGGTCTCGTCTACTTTGGATTGCCTTAATAATGAGAAGGCTTAGAAATCTTGTATTACTTCCCTATACGTACAAAAGTCATTTTTAGATGTTGATGAGTTGGTCTCCCTCAGGATCAATGAAGAGATCAATGTGTAGGGTGAATCATATGAAAGAAGTGGTGAATAGGTCCTAGGAATTTACTCAACTTTAAGAAGGGGATGTGTTAGATCATCTTCAAGAGGTTGTGGTATGGATCATACTACTACTAATTAGTAAAACAAGTTAAATCAAGAGCTTGGTGACATGCAAATTTGAAGAGGTTTTGTAACTTTAGAGGCAAGTGGATCCCTAGGCAAAGAGGTAATTCAATATTGTATATCATTATTATTGAAGAACACGTCATGTGATAGCCAATTGTTAAGATAAGAAGGATAATATTCACTACATCAAATTGTAGTAAGAAAATTATGGATCGTCTTCAACACAAAATGATGACAAAAATGAGTGTCTATTTGTTATGTACCATATGATAAATATTGTTATAGGAAAGCAAGAATGTGATGATGCATGATATATTGATTTAGGTGCATCTAACCATTTGACCAGTCATACTAAATGATTTGGAGAAATGTTGGATTTACAAAGTCAAGTTATATAGAGATGGCTGATGATTCATTCTACCCAATCTTACACATTCAAAAAGTACATTTGTACTTACATGATGGTTAGACAAAGTTTTTGTCAAATGTATTACATATGCCATCTATCACAAAGAATTTGGTATTTGTTGGTCAAGTAGTAGGACAAGGGTTGCAAGTTAGAGTTAATGTAAAGGGCTATTTCATTGAATACTTTAATAATAAGTGTAGGTTGATTGCAAAATAAAGTAGAGCTTACTACATGTTTACTTTGGATACTAGAATTCCTACTATAAATACTGCTATATATTCTAAAGGCAAAGGTATAGTTACAGACATTGAAATATGGTACAAAGATATTAGACATGCAAATATGCAAAGGCTAAAACTAATGTAATCTAAAGATTTGGTTATAGGCTTACGTACACTTAGACTTACAGAATTACATAAAGTTTGTGAAGCATGTTAGTTTGGAAACCAAGCAAGGCAATCATTTTCCATGATAGAGATATAAGCAAGAATATACTTAATGTTGTGCACACAAATGTTTAGGGTCCTATGTGAAATATATCATTTGGTGGTAGTAAGTATTTTGTACATTTGTTATTGGTTGCACTAAAAAGCTCTAAGTATATTTTATGAAGGAAAATAGTGAAGTGAGCACTTCAAAACTTTCAAGGCTGTTGTTAAAATAGAGACGTACTTGAAAGTTAAGTGCTTGAGGTCAAATGGAGGGGGAGAATACCTCTCTAATGAATTTACTAATTTTTTGAGGTCCCGTGGGATAAAGCAAGAGTTTACATGCAAGTATACCCCATAAGAAAATGGGGTTGGTGAAAGGAAAAAAAGGCATATTGCAGAAGTTGCATGGGCATTGATGGCTTTAAAAAATATGCCAAGTATTTTTTATCTAGGCTTATTCATACTATTGTGTACATTATAAACAAAACTCCCACAATTGTAGTTCATGGTATGACCTCTCTAAAGAATGTTTTACGGAAAAATTTTTGATATATCACACTTGAAACTATTTGGTTGTGTTGCATATATTCATGTTTTTTATGAGTCAAGGAAGAAATTGAACCCAATGACTAAAAAATGTATCTTTATTGGATACTCTACTAAGCAAAAAGGGTATTATTAAAATAACCTTTCTAGTGGTGAGTTTTGATTGAGAAGGGATGTGAAATTTTTTATGAGATTTAAAGTTGATATGCATCTAATGGAATTAAATTGGATGATGTTGATGCTCGTGATAGTCTTACACAAATAGAAAAGCAAGAATGATGGATCCTTAGTAGACTAGAGACATAGTAGCAAATCTATAGTTAGTCCCTGGTTTGAAAGACTAAGAAAAAACCCCATATCTTTAGATGCATCTACTAGTATTCCAAGTCATACAAAAGGGAAGAAGAAAGTGTCAGATGGTAATGATGCATCTATTAGTCATTCAATGCTTAATGGAGACTCTAGTAGCTTAGAGATTTTGGATGACAAGCAATTAGGACACTAAGTACACAGAGAGCACATGATCATGTAAAAGCTCCATTGAGTGATTTAGTGATATGCAAGTCTAGTAAGGTGGTAAGACACCCTATTAGAAGATTTGGTTTTGAGGGTTACATAGCTCACCATTATGCTTATATAGTAAAGGTAGCTGAGGATGTTGAGCCCACTTGTTTTGAGGAGGCTATTCTTCATGCTCATGGGGATATAGCAACGGATGAGGAGATGGCTACATTAGAGGCAAACACGACTTGGGATCTAACACCATTACCTAGGGAAAAGAAAGCTATTGGCAATAATAAATGGGTCTATAAAGTAAAGCATAAGAACAATGGTTCTATTAGCAAGTATAAGGACCAACTTGGTTATGGAAGGCTATGCACAAATATATGGCATAGACTATGAAGAGATATTCAGTCTAATTGCTAGAATGGAAACCCACAAGTGTGTGATTGCTTTAGATATAGGCAAAGGTTGAAGTTTGTAGTAGATGGATGTGAAGAATGCCTTCTTGTATGTTGATTTGCAAGAAGAGGTGTATATGGAGCAACTAGCAAGTTACGAGGATTTAGAGCATCCCACATTTACATAGAAGGTGTATATAGCCTGAAGTAAGCATCTAGAGCACTTAAGGTTAGTTTCCATGGAGATATGCTTAGATTGGATGCATTAATTTTATTTTCAATTTGACCTATTGTTTGCTGATGTTGGTGTATGTTCCATTTGACCAATGTTGTTCCATCATTGATGTTTACATCACTTGTGTTTTTCCTACCTTGTCAACTAGCTTTGACTAGTTGTTGTATTACATCTTGTTATCGTCATTGTAACCTACTTATCAATTTGATCTGGTTGTAGTTTCCACCTTGTGTTGATTATGTTGTCCAATTGGTTAAGTACTAGTGTTGTAGTATTTTTTGTGATGCTGACATTATCTCTACTCCTATCTTGATTGTCATGCTTATATGGCATTATATGATGTGGTTGATGTTCATTGAAGTTGTGCCAAGCCTTACGCTACTTGTTGATGTATATGCTGAGGTCACTATGATGTGGCTAGTGCTACATCATTTGCATTTGTACTGGTGTACTTTCCATTTGTCTTCGATGCTCTAGCATGTGACTCTTGTTGATATACACATGTCTTGGACATCATACACTCGCATGATGACTATCTTTCCTACTTTTCCATGCGCTTGATGTATTAAGCTATGTGTATCATTATTGAGTTTGAAAATTATGCCTTGGCCTTTGTAGACACCATTGCTAAGTTTAACTAGCAATTCACTTTGAATCGCTTCATCAAATTTCCCCATTCTTGGTGTGGTTGGCTTGATTGCATTTAAATGTTGTAATGGTCTTTGATTATAGTGGCTGTGGTTTTTGGTCTATATGTGAAGTTTCCTTTTAAGATAGTGTGTATCAATCTTGTTTGTTGATTGTGTTCTTTGCTCGATTTATTGTTTTTTCACTGTGTCTTTTGCTCTTCTAACAAACACATGGAAACACATGTTGATATTGATAATGGGCCACCTAGTTAGATGGGTTTGCAAATCTTAACACATTGGTAGTCATTATGATCCTCATATGGCCACTAACTTGTTAGTTATTATATTTGGTTAGTTATACCTACCTACAACTGGCATAGTTATAGCACCAATAGATTAATATAGTCAGTTATGTACTATTTGACTTAGTATGCCACTTTCCTTTATGTTATATTTTATCTATACTTTGTGTACATTGTATTGTGTGGGAAAGAAGGAAAAAAAATGAGAATGAAAATGTGTTGACCTTCATCTCTCTTCTTTTGTTCTTGAGTGAGCTTCTTCTTGCATATATAGTGTGTGTTTAGTATACTAGCTCAATTCATCCCCCCACTATGCAATTATGACACTAAAGAAGAAAAAAAAAATTAGATTGTGTGTAAAAAATAAAAAATTCAATACCACAATGAAGAGAGACGATTATACACCATTCTACAATGAGCATATGTTGGAGAATGTTGCAACAAAAGAAGCCTATAATTTCCTTGATGGATTTTCATGTTATGACCAAGTGCAAGTTTATCCGTATAATATGCACAAGACAACTTTCATAAAATGAATGGAGAGTTCTTGCATCTTAGTGATTCCCTTTATTTTAACCAATGCTCTTACCACATTCCAATAGCTCATGCGCAGCAACTTCAAGAACATGCTCCAGAAATGGTTGGAGGTGTTGTGGACGATCTTTGTATACACATAAATTGGATAGAACACCTAGAAAAGCTTTGAGCTACCTTTGAACATTGCAAGTAATATTGTCTCTTCTTGAATCCCTTAAAGTGCTAGTTTTGGGTTAAACATGGTTATATCCTAGGATATGTAGTTTCTTTAAATGGCATTGTAAACAATTGACTTTTCAAAGGCCAAGATCATTGTTGATTTGCCACCTCCAACAAACCACAAGGGAGTTCAATGTTTTCTTGGCCATATGGGATATTATCAAAGGTGTATGCTAAACTATACGTTGTTTGCTCGACCCTTATACAAACTATTGATCATTTTTTAATGGATTGAGAAATGTCAATGAGCCTATGAGGCACTAAAGAGGGCTCTAACAATAGCACCGATTTTACAAGCCCCAAACTACAATGTAACCGTCCATGTGTACATTGGTTCTTTAAAGTTTTCCATGGGGGCAATTTTTAACCAGCTGCCTAGAGAACACAATGTAGACCTTTTATTGAACTTTGCTAGCCACTGCCACATCATCAATACTAAGAGGAATTATTCTACCTTTCGAGAGGGAAGGGTTGGCAATGGTTTTTTAAAAGAAATTTCACCATTAATTATTAATAACACCATCACTTTCTATGTGGACCATTAGGTCCTATTGTACCTTGTAAATAAGCCATGTGCTCAATGGTTATGAGGAAACAAAAACAACACGACATGGTCAATCATTTATCTTGAATGCCTAATGGAGACCTTCCATAGGGAAAGACATTGCAAATGATCTCTTGGATGCACACATTTTAGTATTTCTAATAGAAAATGATCTCTTTAAAGAAAACCTTACTCCTTAAACGATATTGTAAACGTGTTAGAAAAAGGGATATTGGATCACCCAACTAAAAAGACTCCTTTTTATCGTCTCATAATCAAAGCACATCAGCTCATTATGAGCCAGTTATACTAGCTCTCCAAGACAACTTGCTAAGACAATTTTTCTATGAGTATGAGATGAAAGAAGTTTTAGCTGAAGCACATGGAGGAGTCGTAGAAGATCACTTCAACGAAGATTATACAACCCTAAAGATCCTACAATCTGAATTATATTAGCCTACTCTTTTTCTAATACTATTAATTTCATGAAACATTGCGACGAGTGCAAACATACAAAAGTTCCAACAATTAGAAAGGACAAGATGGAACTTACATTGATAATAGCATGGCAACCCTTTGAAAAGTGAAAAATGGATTTTGTTGGGCCTATAAATTATACATGTCAATATTTATAAACTAAATACATTAGCGGTAGACCAGAGCCACACGAAAGAACAATGTAAGAATAACCTCAAGAATTCTTATGGGAGTAGGTGATCTCTTGATTTGGCTACCCCATTGAGATTGTGAGCTACCAAGATACACACTCTATTAATGAGGTGATTTCACACTTGCTCTCTATCACGAATCATGTGTTGGGGGGACTTGCTTAAGCCACTGGGCCAAAGCACACCATACAAGAGGAAGCTCACTCAAGAATACAAGAAGAGTGATGGAGGCTAGAACTTTTTTTCTTGCTAGTTTCTTCTTATTTTATTTCACACAATACGACATACACAAAGTATATATAAAACACAATATAAAGAAAAGTGGCCTATTAAGTCAAATAGTGCATATATGACTATACTAATTGATTAATGCTATAACTATGGTAGTTGTAGGTAGGTGTAACAAGCTAAATACAATAAGTGGTAAGTTAGTGGCCATGTGAGGATCATAATGACCACTGATGTGCTAAGTGTAGGTGTATAGACCAAACTGACAAGGCAATCCATCATCAATGTTAGCACGCTTTAAGCTTGCCATCTCAATACTCCCCCTCAAGCTCAACTATATCTATACAACTCTAAGTAAGGTTCAAAATTTTCAAAGCTTCTCTACATCCAACGTTTTTTAGAAAATGTTAGCTATCTAATCTTGTGTGCAAACATATGCCAATGATATATGCCAAGTCAATTTCTCCTATAAGTACTTTCTCTCTCACAAAGTGGTAATGCGCCTCAATGTGTTTTGTCCTAGCACAGAACACTAGGTTCCTAGCTAATTGTATATTACTCATGTTGTCATAGTGAATGACAATTGGAACATCTCCTTACATATCTAAATCACCCAATAACTTTTGTAGTCATAACACCTCACAATGCTGCCATAACAGGACCTCTGTTCTTAGTCTCTATACTCGATAAAGTAATTGTCGATTGCTTTTTTCTCCTCTACATAACAGTTGCATTATCGAGGGAAAACATGGTAGATCAAAGTGGACTTCAGATGCCTCAATATGCATCTGGCTGCATCCAAATGGGGCTTTTTAATCATCAACATAAACTAACTGACAAGGCCAATAGCATAACTCAAGTCTAGCCTTGTGATAGTCATGTGAATCAGACTCCCTCGTATCCTCTTGAACATAGTAAGGTCTTCTATCTCAACCCCAACATCAGCATTCAACTTCACATTTTGCTCAAATGGCACTAAAAAATGTTTATATACTATCATACCATACTTGGATAACATATACAAGCCATACTACCTTTGAGATAGCCATATACCATCATTACATTTAATCGCCTCAATACTAAGAAAGTACCTTAGCTCACCCAAATCCTTCATCTCAAAATTTTTCTTCAAAAGGTCCTTAACTTTAGCAATCACATTGTCAATGTTACATGTAATAATCAAGTCATCCACATAGATGACTATGATGACAAAAACATGCATCTCCCTTTCTCACATAAAGTGAGTGTTCAGGATCAAAAATATAACATGCAATGTTGATAAGATACTCTTTGATCTTGTCAAACTATGCTTTAGGTGCTTGCTTCAGAGTGTCTTTAACTTGCACATATATGTGGCATACTCTTAATCCGCATAACCTTATAGCTTCTCCATATGCTTGTAATTCACCATGCAAGAAGGCATTCTTTATATTCATTAGCTACAAACTCCAACCTTTGGTTTCTGTGCTAAAGCAATCACACATCTAATATTTGACATCCTAACAACTAGATTAAATGTTTCTTCATAATCTATTCCATATGTTTGAGCATAGTCTCTTGTAACTAGCCTAGCCTTACACCTACTAACAGAACCATCTATATTATGCTCATGCAACCTCCTCACTGATGTCTTAACCTACATTACCCATCTGGGCATATGCCCACAAGACATGGATCACTACACTCCATTTGAATACAACTCTCACTTTTATGACTAGTTCTTGAAAAATTATTGAGTATCCCTCTATATAAAAATAACTACCTCATGCACATTAACATTATAATAGGAACACACTAAATCACATTTCCCATCACTTTTCTTGTGCAATGCTAGAAAATACTGCAATTACTTAGGAGGGGGAGGGGATTTGCAAACTGTTTCTCTCAAGTGCAATTTTCTTTTGAGTTTATTGGTAAAAAATCTCATAACAATGTGTTAATGTATTTTTCTTACATAGTGTATTATTTTTAAATTCTCATGGTACAGTATTCTTAGATTTTGAACATGGCAAGCCAAGGAGAAAAAAAACCATACAAGAGAAGACAACCAAATCACTAATGCCATTTATTGAGAATAAGAAGATGGTTACAAGATGAGAATGGAGATCAAAGAACAAGAACAAACCAAGAGGAGGATGAATTGTTCATCTCCTCTTCGACGTGACAAACCCTCTATTTGTTTCTCTCCACCTCTCATGTTTTCTCACTCATTCTCCTCTCTCACTCCCTCTCTCTCTCTCTCTTTGAATCAGTTAGAAATCTATAAATCTAGACTTACTAATTGTAAACAAACCTGCTAACTTACTAATCAATTATTTAAATAGATAACAATTAAAATAATACAAACCTCTCTCTCTCTCTCTCTCTCTCTCTCTCTCTCTCTCTCTCTCTCTCTCTCTCTCTCTCTCTCTCTCTCAATCATTCATCAATAATCTAAACAATTTAAAGCAAAGTATCTAACTAAACTAACTAACTAATAAATAAATCTATAAATCTATCACCCCCTCGTATTTTCTCACTCATTCTCCTCTCTCCCTCCCTCCCTCTCTCTTTAAATCAGCTAGAAATCATGGCTAAAAATCTATAAATCTAAACTTACTAATTGTAAACAAACCTACTAAGAACTTACTAATCAATTATTTAAATAGATAACAATATAAACAATACAAACCTCTCTCTCTCTCTCTCTCTCTCTCTCTCTCTCTCTCTCTCTCTCTCTCTCTCTCTCTCTCTCTCTCTCTCTCTCTCTCTCTCTCTCTCTCTCTCTCTCTCTCTCTCTCAATCATTGATCAATAATCTCAACAATTTAAAGCAAAGTATCTAACTAAATTAACTAACTAATAGATAAATCTATATTCCTAAACTATACAAACCTCTCTCTCTCTCGTTCTCTCTTTCTTTTCCTTTCTTCTTCTCCCTCTTTCATTTCCTCTTTTTCTCCCTCAATGCACCTCATTCTCAAAAAAACAAACAAAAAAAAGAAGAAATAACAAGAACAAACCAAGAGGAGGATGGATTGTTCGTCTCCTCTTCTCGACAAACCCTCTCTTTGTTTCTCTCCACCCCTCATATTTTCTCACTCATCCTCCTATCTCCCTCTCTCCCTCTCTCTCTTTCTACATTCTTTGTTATCTTTCATGTTTATTCTCTCTCTCTCATGCTCTCTTCCTTTTCCTTTCTTATTCTCCCTCTCACATTTCCTCTCTTTCACCCTCAATGCACCTAATTCTCAACAAAAACAAATAAAAGAAAAGAAGAAAGAACAAGAACAAACCAAGATGGGGCAATGTACTCATCGCAAAGGCCCAAGGATGGATTATTCATCTCCTCTTCATGACAGCCCCTCTTCTTCCTTCGTGCACTTCCTCCTCTTCTTTGCAAACAGTGACAACAGTGGCGGCGGCAATGAGATGCTCTCCTTCTCTCTCTTTCTCTCTTCCTCTCCCTCTCCCTCCCAAACGCATGATCTCTTTTGCTCTCTCTTTCACTCTTTGTAGCAAAATTGCATGCTCGGGTTTCGTCCACTTTTTTTATGCGTCGCAACTACCCGCCGCTATGCTCCTATATCCTTGTAGTGACTAGAGTATTTTTCACTTATTTTCCAAAATAGTAGTAACCTTTCCACTTCATTGCATCCACAAGCAATGTGCAAGTTAATGCAACAAAATGACAAATAGAACTAAGATGAGATAGGCTAAAGTATCTCACAATTTATAATGACCATTACTAACATACTCTCATAGGTAACATAATCTTGAGCCAATAAACTGGTGGCCTTTATCATCAAAACTAGGGATGGAAGATGAAAACAAAGAAAATATTGAGGGTTTCACTATATATAGACCCTCCTTGTTTGTGTGCTCAAGGTCTATTTTACAAATCCCTTATTTGTGAATTTTCCATGAATAAAACACATCCTTTTTCTATACAATATGTGAATTTCTCCCTTGAATGAAACCTCTTTAATGAAAAAAATGTATAAAAACCATAACTAAGAAACCCTTCTTTTGAACCCATGTGATAGGCTTACATAATTTTTTAGTGACCCCCTAAGAAGAAGATACTAAGATAACTAAGATCAATAGGCTACGTGATACATTTCGGCTAAAGGATTGTGTCCATCTATTCATTGATTACATCATCCATTGTAGATCCACCATAGCTATACGGGCTTTTGCCTTTGTTTTTGAAAATGATAGTTTCTCATCTTTCTAAAGGAGTACAATATGATATACATCATCTATCATCTTCACTTTTGAAAATGATACACCTCAAATGGGAGATAAGGGATGAAAGTTTAAGAGGCTAGAAACTGAGAGAGAAAGATAGGAAACAGATAGCTTGAAGCTGTGAAAGGACAGGAGGAGCTAAAAAGAAGAAGGACAAAGTTTTATTATTGTGTAAAAAATGTTAATCCTATACACATGTCCTTTGTCCCCTTTATATGCCCCTACCCACTCTCTTACATTCTATCCCTTCCTAAATGTTTTTGTCCTCAAAAATAAGATTTAGGACTTATTACAATGTATGGAACAAGATTAGAACAAAGTACTACTTTGATACAATGGAAAATTAAATAGACCAAGTAACATCCAAGTAGGATGATGGATCTTAGAATTTGGCCACCATAGCTTCATGAAACGCACCTGTAGATAATGACAACGGCCTATCTAATATAGCACCCTATTAGAGTAAATGTAATACAATTTTCTATAGAAAACTCTAATCAAGGCATGCTACATAACAAAAAAAAGCTCTTGGTAAGTGCTTTCAGCCCATGTAGGTTGGGGTTTTGCTATTCAGAGTTCAGAGTAAAATCTAGTGTAAAACAATGAGTTGTTTGCAATCTTCCCTATACTAAAATACAGTCATAGATGGCCAAATATTTAGCCAAAAGTGCCTAGCAAATAGAAGAAATTTTCCACAAGATGGATGCTAGTCTAAGTGAGACCCCCAAGCAATCCATTAACCTCCTGGATCAAATGGTATTTTGACATAATGATTGTCCAAGAGAAGAGAATGGACATTACCACATACTCTAGTCCACCTAGATCAAATGGATACAAGTATCCCCATATTCAAGTCCATAATCATATCCATAATCTCCCGGATCGTAGGAAAGCACAATGTCATCTTCATCTTCATGTATACTGACGTCATGTGCTACATCATCATCATACACATACCAAACATCATAATCATGATCAATATACTCATTATCAAATGCATTCAATGGTTGTTGTAAACCTTGATTAAGTGTAAGCTAATGCTCAATAAGATCATCATGAGGTTGCTCCAAGACTTCAAAGCCTTCAATATAACCATCTGCATCCATGGATGCTTCATGAGATTCTTCAATAAATATGTCATTAGCATGTACATTATAGGAGCTCCTCACTCAATTGCCCAGACCCACAGACTACTTATCGTTTCAAGTGTTTCAAGCCAAGTGCAATGGTTGCCTCTCACATAGCCGGGCACGCTCTCACACCTATGAGTGTAGTGAGCTTACCTTCATGCCCTATCGAGTTGTCTCCTCCCTCAAGCTCTCTAGTAGCTCCACAATCCAAGGTGCAAGCTCAAGCGAGCTCAATCCTCAAGCTCCAAGCTCTGAGCTCCATTACCGCGCACAAGAGAAGAGAAGAGAAAAGAAGAGGAGAAGAAGAGAGGATAAGATGGAGAGCTTCTCCACCACGGTCCCTCACCCTCACACACTCAGTCCCTCACACACACTCTCTCAAGCACAAGCATAAGCACAAGCAAGAGCAAGAAGAAAAAGAAGAAGAAGAAGAGAGCTAGCTTTGGCCATACACAAGAATGAGCTTCTCCATTCACTTTTTGTCTTTATATACATGCCCTACTCCTCTTTGGGCGCCCATCCTTTTTTACATGATCGGACATTTTAGCATAACCCCTCTTTTCCTATTCCCTTACTAATTACATGGTTCCTTCACCCATGCCCATCTACATTCACAAGTTGCATGAGAGAGAGCTTTGTGCTCTTTTACAAGGATTTAGGGTGTGCTTTTATATTTAAAATACGCCTTTACACTTGCCTTGGACTTTTGAGTTTACTTCTTGTGCTTTTGACTCTTTTCCTCCTGTTTTTTCCATCGGGATGCCTTTTTTCGCTCTATCCTCTGTGTCTTTTTAATTTTATTTTCTTTCTTTACACTAGGATTAACATTACCCCCTCTTAGTAGCCGAGTGTCAATCCCATGGCACTTGTTGGTGAGGGCTTGGGTGGTTGAAGGTTTGCCATGTGTATCAATGATGGGGCTTTGTGGAGATTGGTTGTGGAGAAGAAGCATAACAAAAGGGATGAGAGGTTGTGGAGGCCGAGGATAGATAGACTGGGTAATGGGGGCATTCGATGTTAGTGGTTGATCATGGGTTGTCAAATGTACTTGAAGAGGAAGAGGAAGTGCACTACCTGGGGGCGTATCTACCTCACTGTGCAGTGCACGGTATATGTGCCAGTGGAACTAGGAGTTGGGCCAAAAGCCCATAGTGTTGTTCCACACTTGAGGATCCAGTTCGTGTACAAGGGGAGGTGTTATGCATGTGACTTAGGGAGACATGTTTAATTGTATGTGATGAGTGGGAGCTCCCTACATGTGTCCTACCCTTGATGTGCCCTAAGTATGTGAAGTGGGGGAAGGGGCTAAGGATATAATTGTCCCTAGGTGCAAATGTCTGTGGCACTCTAAGATTGATACATGAGAATCCCATTTTGTCCTTATTCTATGCTTCGTCTCTAACTTTTATCTTCATTTTTTTATTTTTCTTCTTTTTTTATGTTTTTCTTTTTGACAATACATGGAAAGGGAGTATGCTAGACATCATCCCTATGCTCTTCAAGAGGGCTACACTATGAGGGGCTTTAAGGGACTTGTTAAAGGAAGGGTCTACTCTATAGATAGCCCTTTATGCTAGCACATACGTTCAGATAAGTCATTGATAGAAAGGGGTGGCTACACCTGGTGAAGCAGCTATCATTTATATCTTCCAGGATGGCCATCCAAAAAGAAGGCAAGAGTGCGATCCTCATCATTAGATAGGCCATTGCATAGCTATCAATACTTGCATTTAGATTTAAAAAGAGTGGTCAAAGTGGACCTCTTCCGCCGTGGGCTTTTGTTTGAGAAAAATCCTAAGTATCCTAAGATAGTTCCATGTGGTAATAAAGGCAGGGTGACAAGAATTGGTTGAGGAAGTGCATGATGGATGGGTAGATGTCACGCTTAGTGAAGATTAGGCACTCCTCTGGACATTTTGCTTTCATGTTGAACATTCTTGGAAAGTCATACATGCCATGCATATCTAGATCGTAATCTACCCCTATTCTCCATGAATATGGCATGTAGATAGGATCATTACACTCGTTTGGTACGGTGCCACAAAAGGCCATCCAAGCATCAAGGTTGGTGTCCCAAACATGTTGCCATCATTGTGGTTGGGCTTTTATCTGCGAACGGTCTTTGAAATCTCCCAAACCTTGTCTTGCCAATAATCTACCGACTTTCTCTGCCACCTTGTGAGGTGTCTTCTTCTTTCTTTTGTGCACCTATTCCCCAGCCTTTGCGTGAGCCTGATCACATGCTCCACCACCCTTAGAGATAGAACTCTATCTAAGGAACGAGGGTAGTGGAAGGAGAACTCGAAGGGTCAGCTTTCGTTTTCCCATTTCTCCCAAACAACTCGTTTTCCTGGGCCCAGTTTACAAGGTAGCATTCCTCTCTTTGTGGAATTTAGGCCTCAGGAACTTGCTATGGCCTATTTGGAGTCTCCTTTGTGCCAGTTCCACCTACTCTTTTTGCCTGGGCTCTCTTTCCACAATCCTCTCGAGGATAGCCTCCTCACCCTACTCTTCTATTTGAGTTTGCACCTGCTATGCGGGGCCTGGCACTTGCAATTGTTCTTCTTTGTCTTGGCCTTGCTCAAAGTCTAGCCCTTCTTCGTTTGGCGGTTCCATTGGGGCTATGGTGAATATTTGAGCTGGTTTTTTTGGCTCATCAAACCCTAATTCTTCTAGATCCCTCATTGAGAGCCCAGTCTACTTTAAGTAATTCCATTGTTGCTTCATGCTTAGGCTGATGCTCTCTTTTGGCACACTTTTTTCATGGTGGCTGTATCTCAGGGTTTGTCTTATAAGTTCTAGCTTCCTCCGCAGCCCTTCCATGGTATCTTCACCCTCAGTTTGGATCACATGTAGGACTGCATTCAAAAAGTCTTATTATTAGACTTCAAGACCTACCTCCATTGTTTCTACCCTTGCCAGTGCCATAATTTGTTTGCTTTCTACTAAGGCAAGGCATTCGGCGAGGTCTCTGAGCCTTCCAACGGTCTGTTCATCCCACACCCTTGACTTTTCACTCATCCTCTCTACACACTAATTCTGGCACTAAGACAGAATCATGACCATCTGTTCTTTCTCTTTCCAAATTCCAACCATTTCCTATTTCTGCTTCTTGAGGCAATTCAGTTGCTTTACCAATCGTTCTCGCTCTAAAAGGGCCACCTAGAGTTGGTTTTCCATTTCCGTCTCTTTTTTGGCTGCCACTTCATCTCTTTGTGCCTTAGCCTCATGCAGTTCCTTGAGAAGCTCTTTCTTTTGTTGTTTCTCCTTTCTACACTCTACATAGGCTTGGGTCCTAACCCTTTCTAGCTCCTCAGTGAGCTCATCTCTGATCTTCTTTAGCTGGTCGAGGAACTCTTGCATCTGCTTCTTCTGTTGTAAGAGAACTAAGAAGTCCCCAACTAGCACCACCTGTTCTCCTCTTTCCTCACCATGAGGCTCTTGTGCAACCTTCTCCTCCATTTTCCCTTCTATTTCTTGTTTGGCTACTAGCTCTCTCCTCAAGTTGCTTATTTGCCTTTTTTGGGTGGCTATTTGGCATATTTTTTAGAGTTAGTAGGCCAAGAATGTTTCTTTTTCAGTTTCCAACTTTCCCAATGCTGCCTTCCTCTCCTCTTTTACTCTTTTAGCTCAACTAGCAGCTCTCAGATATATTCATCATACTGTGTTGACCATGGCATGACCAAGGGTATGGACATAGTCCTTAAGGCCTCCACCTTGGCTTTCTTTCGGTCTTTTCTAGATATTCAGCGTCCATAGTAGCAGGCCTCTTTGTTCCTAGTACGAGGGCTCCTCCACTGGTTGTTGGTCCAAGTTGCTACACCATGTGACTAGATATTGTACCCAAGCCATCATGTTGCTTTGGTCCATTGTCTCATCCATGGTTTCTTAGGTGGTAGTATCAGTGGCAACCATGAGGGGTGAGGGCAATTCCAATGGAGCCTTCCTTTTGCCTTCCACTACAAGTCCTTGAGCTACTTTTGTTGCTGCAGAGCTGGTTCCAAGTGCATCATCTAAGTTTCTTCTAGTCAACTCTTCGATAGATATAGGAGGGTTGCTCGACCGACAACCTGATGGCAAGAGCCATCTACTCCTTCTCTTTCCTCCTTAGTCCTTCTTCCTTCTCTTCTTGCCTCTTCCTATGCTCTTCTAGTATCTTCGATTCCTCTTTCACTCTTTGCAGCTCTATATTTTCCTCGAAGGTGGATCAAGTTCTTCTTATGGGGATTCTAAGGGTGATCTTTTTCCTCCCCCCTTGACTTGACAACTATGAGCCTTACTACTCACTGACTATCCTCTCGCTCCATGCTTCTTGCTATTGAGATGGTTGGTCATTCTCCTTTTCATTAGCAACTCTCTTCGTGTTGTCATGATGTTCCTTGTGAACTTTGTCTTCCCCCTGTTCTCCTATTGAAAGTGAGATGGTCGAGTTTTCTGGGGTGGGAAAGCGATGCTCCTCTACTACTTCTCTTTCTGCCTCCCCTAGAGATTCTTGAATGATGGCTGTTAACACTCCTCCAAAGCCTACAATCAAAGCCTTGGAGGCAAGTTTTTTCCTTTTGGACTCCCTTGTGGTAGCCAAAGACTCCCCTCCTTCCACCCTTCGTGTTGTGGCTAGTACCTTTGCCTATGCATGTATTGTCTTCCATATGTATGTGTTCCAATTCACCTCATCTAGGGCATTGGCTATAAGACTCTCCAACAATGGTATGCATATTCTGTTCATGAGAGCATTATATTATGGCTTGAGAAAAGGGTGTGGACCATTTTAGCATGCAGTCGAATGGTGGGGTCTGGAATGTTAGCTAAGTTGATTCCATCATTTATGTATACCTTCTTTTTATCCATCTCTAGCATCCCATACACATCCTCTTTGGCCTCTTCTTTGACTTCTCTGCTAATCCCAGTGCCTTCTCCACAATCTCTAGATTAACAACTTTCACCCTTCTAGAGGTCTCACCTTGCCTGATGGTCAATGTGCCACTATTTTGTTGGACATCAGCAGTCCTCAAGAATTCTATACATTTGTTGTGGTCGATGTCTTTTCCCACCTTTTCCAGGTACTTTGCAAGATTACATCATTCTATCATCCGTGCTGCTACCTCTTCGGATGTCACCACTCCTTCCAGATTGTGGATTTTGCGGTATTTTAATTGATTGAATGCTCAGATCTCCATGGCTAATCCATATCTTATATGTTCCTCCTCTGAGAAGGGGATATTACTGGATTTATCCTATTGTTCTACCATTTTGGTTCCTGTCACCACACAATATTCCATAATTAGTTTTCTTAAAGGTAATCTCTTGCACGAAAAGTAAAATGACTAGAAAGATTAGTGTTTGACAATGAGGAATATAATCCACAAAATGAGAACTCTCATATCCATCAATCCACACATTTTTACATGTTCATTCTTCCCCTTTAAAATTCAATTCTGAGTTTTCATTCATTACTCCCCTTCCCCTTGGAAAAAATGAAAATCCTTCCTAGGATTGTGAAAATCAAGGTTTATGGGCATTCAATGCCTCTATGGTATGCCTCGCTTTCTCAAGAGCCAGTTGTAAAACTTGGGGTTATACTCGAGGGTCTCATGATGCTCCATATCCTGTGGGTGAATGCCTACTTGCATGATATAAGTCAATATATTATTCAAGAGATGACTGGAGTTGAGTCGACTTGCAATGTGGAGTTCCTCCTCCATTAGAATCCTATCCAAGTATGGGTGAAGCATGATATTGTCTTCTAATGGCCGATTCCTAATTATTGCCAATACTCTAAATTAGCTAGGGGCCACATAGGTTGGGTTGTACTCAAAAGTCTTGATGGCACATCATTGCTCTGTATTGGTAATGATTTGGTAACCCTCTTAAGCCCATGAAAGGTGCAAATTATACCACTTGTGTAAGAAATTGCACTCAGATTCAACTAATTGTTGGAGTTCAGAAAGTTCCTATGGTGGCATGGAAATTTTACTTTTCTTATAAGATGTGATCAAGAATTGGTTTACAGCCTTTTCATATGAAATTTTAGTGCCAATCATCTCACTTGCAATAGTGCACATCTTAATAAAAATGAATTCATACTCTTCCCAAGAACACGGCAAGGAACATACCTCGTTTGCTATAGGTTCATCAAGTAGGCCTAGGTCTAAACATTCGTAACTTCTAGCAAACAGTGTGAGAGTTGAATCTAGTAAATGCATGTTGCCAAGTCATCCCCTGTCTCCATGGCCTTGTTGGAAGCCACTTTACGAATGGATCATCATGGTGGTGGTGAGCTAAGGTCTAATGGTGGTTTGGGTTTAGTTGGAACAAGGCAAGTTGATGCAGGAGCTTCCACTTGAAGTTTCTCAATGGATGTGGCAAGATTGATTTGCGAGGTTTGATTGAGCTTTGGGTCAATAGGCCATTTGAGAACTCAAGGATTGAGCACCCTTCCTTTTAGTTCTTCTCCTCCCCTATTTCGGTTGTCGTTTCTGAACTTGGATTTTGGGGGATGAGATTGAGGATCTTGCATAGCACTCAAGAGTTTAGGCAACCACAATAGGATATTACCCTCATAGTATCCTTGGGCAGGCAATAGTTGGAACCCAAAGCTGCTCAATCACGTGTGAACTATAGGAGTGCCAACACTACTATTTTGGCCTAGCGTTTGAGGCATGAAGACTCTGCATTCCCAATTATTGACATTTGTGAAACTGTGGTCTATGCTTAGGGATCCACTTTGAGTGTTTGGACCGTGTTTCTGCAATGTGGCTATGAAAGTACTATAGGAGCACATTGTGATGTACTACTCCCCCCCTTAGGGTCGACACTAGGTTTAGCTACCAGTGGCACTATAGACTTTGGGAAAACTATGGTGCCCTCCTAAAAGCCGTTACTATTCTAACATGACTAATAGCAAGATGGATGCGTTGCAAGTCATAGTCAACATTACAATGAACTTTTTTTTTTGAAAATGCAACCCAACACTAATTCCTTTGCCAACACTTTGCTTGTTAGGTATTACGTAAAAGGCAATGGGTAGGCTCTTAGTCTCGATAGAAACCATTAGTTTGCATTTTCCCAAGAATGGATAGGACTGCCGCCCAAATGGACTAAGTTTTGTAATGGTGGGTTGCAATTGGGGTTGACCAACAGTCCAATGTTCATGCATTAAGGTATTTTCATTGGCCCCCTTATTAATTAGTACATCAAGGGTATATGGTTTTTGGGAGGTTATGGTGTTTTGCAAGTAGGCTGGTGCTACCACTTCCTCATCCGCCTCCTCAAGTTCTGTGATGGTTGCAACCCTCTTGTTCAATGGTGGTTCTATCATCAAAGGTTCTTGAAGTGAATGTGACAGAGGGTAATATGTTTTGATGTGACTTCCATTGAAGAAGCCAATGCCCTCTCCTTCTAGGGTTTCAAGTTCGACATTCCCCGTTCTACTGACATTGTGAACCTTGAAGGATCCCAATCCTCTAAACTTTATTTTCTGCTTGTGTCCCTTGACAGAGTATAGCAAGACTAAGTCTCCTTGCCCAAAGTCTCATTGTTTGATGTATTTGTCAAACCAACTCTTGCAGCTTGCCTTTTTGCATATTAGAGCATACCCAATCTTACACTCATTGCACATTATTATTGTACTCACGTTGAAGGTAGCATGGTATACTTGCGTTGACGATGAGAAATCCTAGGATAGTCAATAAAGAGCTATGGTAGAGGAGTGATGGTTGTGCTGATGGAGTGGATCTCATTGAGATTGAAGTCAATTATTGCTCTAGTGGTAGGTGATGAAGAAGGGGTTGTGTCTTAAGAGTGGAGAGGTGACATTAGGGGAGTTTTGAGGTCTCGAAAATGCCTTTTAGGCTTTAGAGAGAGAGAGAGAGAGAGAGAGAGAGAGAGAGAGAGAGAGAGTACTCTAGACTAATGGCAGCAAAGACTCCATAATGACATTTTTAAAAAAGTTATTTTATAAAAATATTTGGAATAATGTTACTACAAATCTTTATTATAAATATCTAATTTTAACATCTCATAATTGTGAATATGATATCCTTTGCATTAATAAAATAGGGTCTTGGCCATTTTACATTAATGTTGTATCTAGGATAGTATGATAATGGCAATTGAATTTAAATTTAAATGACAAAAAATGCTTAGTTTTCATCTTTTTTTACTCCTTTCTTTTGTTCTTCTTGTCTATTTTCTTCCTTTATGATAGCTTTTGTGCACGCACGCGTGCGCGCGTGTGTGTGTGTGTAATGACTATAGAAATTCGACCTTCACCAAGGCACCCACTCTTCAAAATCACATCCATATATATCCATATTTAATTCATTTCAAATAGATAGAAGATGGATTCCTACTATCATTAGCAAAGGTAGTTGGATTACCATGTAGGAAGCAAAATGTAAGAAAAGACTAAATTGTAAGTATTTAATTCTCAATGCCTTTCTTTTCTTAAACTTGGTATTAGAATTTGTTATGATAAATTTTATTTTTTTGGTAGATATCTATCCTTCTAATCTTGAGTAATGGCAACTAATGGAGTCCATTATTGATGTTATGGATGTTGTATATGATTTAATTGGAGAAAAACTCCACAAAAGTAGGACAAAAATAGATATTGTAGAGAATGAAATATTTTTCAATGATTATTTTTATATTGGCCCTATGTAACATGGCCAATGGGGAGCAATATCCCCCTTCCTTTGCCTAATTTTACAAGCCTTAAGTGGTATTTGCCAAGTCAAACCACCAACGAGAGCTACATATGTAAAATGTTTTTTGAGACTTAGAGAGCATTAAAACCTAATCTCTCAAGTAGGCTAAGTAAGATTACTTTGTTTATGTATATTAATGTATTTATTGATTTCTTTTTCAATGCTGAGATAAAAAGATCAAAGGCCATACTATCAATCCAAGAAACTAGCATTATGATCATGTCTTATAATTCATCGATAAGGTATGTGATACCAAGATAGAAAGCAAGATAATTTTTAAGATAGATTAGGACTTTATTGCTTGTATATACATTGTTGCTACTCAAAATTTCACTCTAAGCTTTTATTACAGTAGATGGCATTATGTAGGTGGCGGTCTAGTTGCTTTGGACCAGAATCTTGATAGTTTTAGTAAAGATCCTGTAGTGGATCTTGATGTCAGTTCAAGGAGGACATTATTACAATCCTAAAGGTTAGATCATCATGTATATTGCATCAAGTGAGGATGGATCTATAGAGTGAAGAAATTGAATTTCCATGTTCATTTATATTCCAAGTTAACAACAAACGAGTAAGTTTCCACAACAAATTAGATATATACTTTGGTGTATATTTGATTCCATTTCTTGAATGACAAATATTTATGCTAAATTTTTCATAGAAGTAAAAAAGGAGAGAGAATAATATATTATGTAAGAATATTGAAGAAAATATATCTTTACTATTAATGTAAATACAAGTATGGGTATTGTGATAAATTTCTATTTGCTTTTTGTATGATTTACATGCAAGTAGAAAAAATATTTCTTTTTATTAGAAATTTTCTTAGAAGAGACATATTTTTTAAGAGTCCTTTTGCCTTTCTTTAATGCTTTGGTTACCTTAGCTATTGGGGGCATATCTTCACTTGTTACATTTGTGTACATATCTCATTTCTATTTGTCTCCTTTGTCTACTCATATACAATTGGCAATTATGTGCTTGAAGAGCTTTTCTCTAACATTCCAAATATGCTCACTATTGTACTAGTCTTTGGAAAATTGTCACATATTTGAAAGAAAAGAGTATAAGTTTATTATTATTTTACAATGGATTATTTTTTGAGTGAAACGTCATCTTAAAGCTAAGCATATTTCACATTACCATTATAAGTTTATCATCATTAAGAAAAATAAATATAACAAAATTTCTAGCATTTGTAATTACTATTCACCCACAAGAATGGCTATCATCTTCATAAGGACTCTACAACCATCAACACAAAGCAAAAGTATGCAAATTTTAATAGTAGTTTATGGAATCAACTATCTTGATATATTTGGATCAAAAGCTCACCACAACTTGTCTACACTCCATTTGTGTAAGTAGATTAGAAAGCATTAGAGATAATTTCTATATCATATTAGTCAATCTTTTAGCATCTCTATATTAAACAATAACAAAATTCATAGCACTTATAACAAATTAAAGTTCAAATGATCAAGGAGGCCTTGGATTATTTAACTTATATCTTAGCATTTTCATTGCTTCTTTTCAAAGAATTGACGAAAGAAATTACTTATCAAAGCAATTTATTGTAATCAAGCTCCAATGAGAACTAAAATAATCATATGCCAATAATTTAGTAAAATAGAATCTCTTGAAATAAAAACAACAAACTACTTACTTTTCATGGTATGGATAATCAAAAGAAGCTCTAAAGTCTTGAAGTCAATTCAATTGGGCGAATGCTCAAATCCACCTACATCAAGCTCATTTCTCCTCATGTAATGGGAGATTGAAGGATCAAGCATCTCAATTTTTTGTTATATACTGAAAGAGAGCTCATGTATTAGACACCCAAAAAACAAGTAAGATAGTGAGCATATAGAAAAAAGATTATTGCCAGAAAAAATGATATTCTTAAGAATAAACAAATTTGAGCATATTCTACCTCAAGCCAACAAGAAGAATTAAATCATTTACTTCTCTCCTTTTATCCTTGAGGATCTGAATACACTCTGAGTCCAAAGCAACAATATTTGCTTTGTTGTCTATGTCACTATGTAAAAAGAAATACACATTGAAGCCTTCTAGAATAACCCTTTCAAGTAGGTCTAAGAGCTTATCTTCTAATGATTTTAGTGGCTCTACTTTTTTTCTTCTACTTTTTGTCTCTTGTGTACCCTCCATTTTTCTACCTGGTTCTTTTGTAGCATTTTCCTCCTCATATAGTCTTGTATCTCTCTCCTAAGTGAGATACTCAATGTTAGGATTTGTAACTACCTTATTTCTCCTATACAGTGGAACATTCAGAATAATGTATGTCCTTTCATTAGTAAGATGAATCGACTCTAGAATCTTAGAACACCTATGTCTCAACATTATCATATCATTATCTATTAGTGTCAATATGTGTACATGGGAACCAAAGATATAAGAATCCTAAAAAAACTCTATCAAAAAATCTTATGCAACCTCCTAGATGCAGTTGAGAGCTGATCCTGTCCACTTAAAACTATTCAGATAATGCCTACACAAATCTCCTTGACAACCTAAAATTATTCAAACTATGCCTACCATAAATCTCCCTTAGACATCTCACACCTTGAGAAAACTTTCTCTTTAAGCTTGGAATGTTTTGGAGTCTTGAAGGACTGATGGATATTCTGTGAAATTTGTCTAGGATCAAACTTTTGTTTCCTTGTAGTTGATTTTGTCCTTGCTATCATAATATTGAAAAGGACCTGCAGCAATAACAACAAGAACTATCTTATGAAATGCAAGAGAAGATATTTCAAAGTAGTCAATAGGCCCAAATCACGTTTCATATGACAAAGGTGCAGATAGTGTTCCACTTGATCAATGTTGTATAAACACAAGTATTTGAGTTATAAGCACCTCCTATCAACTCTAACCACATTTCATATGACAAAATGCAAATCCCTAGCAATTTGACTCATGAAACGAGAATGCCCTAGTTTTCTATCTCTAAATGGTTACCACATTGTGTTTCATAAGACAAAGTGAGTTTAAATTATCTCTAAGAGTTAAATCATTTGCACAAGTTTAAAGAACATGGAAAAATTTAGAGTTTTTGCATCCTATAGAAAATGTTCACAACACATTGAGCTCAATGTACAAAATTTTTAAATAGCATTTACCTTTGTATGGCTAAGATTGCAACTTTAGGTAGGGAAAAATTGATATTATGGTTTTGGTATGAGGGATGAGAGAAATGGCAAGTGCTTTGGGGATGGAATGTTGTTAAGGCAAAAAAATGAGACTTTTTGGCTTATTATATGATGAATTCAAGGATAAATATAACATTAAAGCTCACATGTAGATTGCCTTTTCACCTTATCTAATGTAACATGTGTATTGGAAGTCCTAAGGTCATCTTAATGTCAAAAAGATAGGCCTTTTCGTAAAAGTGGCATATTTTTGGTTTAAAAAGAGAAAATCTCCAAGATTAATTGTTAAATCTTATCAAACCTCTTTTTTCACACCTCCATCATAGTTTTCTCTCCTGCTTTTGAGATGAGATTCTCGTAGAGTTTAAGAAAACTTGCAAAACATTGCAAGCCAAATCTCGATATCTAGATTTGCATTTGTCAAGTTAAAGATTTTCACATGTTCTCATATTACAACATTCTTGTCTTTGTAGTGAGTAAAATAATCTAGGTTTTTTAAATAAAAAAGTTATAGCATGTGGATGTGTCTTGTGAAACGTGAAAATGGAGCATAACAATAAGGATCTAGTGCCTGTTTTTACATCTCATAAGACCCAATTCAATGTTAGCACATCAAATGAGATTCAATTTGCATTTTCCTCAAAAATAATCTAGAATTGTTGTATGAAACATGATTTGGATAGTTTTAAGTTGGTTGGGTTAGGCTATTTTCACATTTCATATGACTGATAGATTAGAGATTTATTTCCAACTTTCTTTTTGCTTTTGTTCATTGCAAGGTGTGCTTGTTTATGATGAGTAAAAGAAAGCTATCTTTGGAGGAAATGGAGGAAACTTTGGAGAATGTTATCTTTTTTATTTTCTCCATAGATAGGAAACCTCTTTAGGTTTAACTGTATCATTAATATGCTTAATATCCCTTTAAATTTGCAAGAGCTTTTGAAGGATCTCAATGATAAGCTTGAGACATGCAGGGGGTATTATGATAGGCATATAGAGGGTCTTACACTTGATAATTATGTATATTATAGTGATGTTATTTAGGCAACTAATGCTCCCATAACAACTTTACTCACTAGGTGCAACCTTATTGATGATGAAGAATTTAGAAAGTATGAGATAAATTGCCCTTATCACAAGAATCAACAATAATGTCTTTTAATTTACAAGGACATAGGATTTTTTTTTGTATCTTCAATATATGGAAGATTTTTCCTTAGAGATAAGATAAAGGGAAAGAAAAGAGAAGATGCTACAAGCTTAGATGAAGAGGTTGAAGAAAGGGAATAGATTTTTCAAGAGGATCTTGAGAATTAGCTGGTACAAGGTTTTGATCCTACAATGTTCAAGAGTCAAAGCATCACAAAGGTAAACGAAAAGGAGACAAAATTGAGTTCGGAGATTGAAGAATGCCCTTTTGATAGAGAAGTCCCCCATCTTCAATATAAAAATGTATGTATTACTCAATGATATTCTACACCCTTTTTATCATAGAGAAGATTATTGCTATAATGTGCATGATTGAGAAGCCCTTAGTGACACGATTTTAGTGGCCAATCAAGAGGTATTCCTACGTGACACTGTCTAGTGCTCCTTATAATAACATGGGGTTTGTCACCTAGGTTCACTTGAGTTCACTTCACAATAGAAGGTTCTGACCATAATCAACAAGGATCAACTTGAATTTAGGTTTTAGAGTAGACTAAGGTCACATAGTGGTTCATTTGATTTTCGAGCATCTGCTTTTTGCTAGATTACCCAAATCAAAGCCAACTCATATCACACTTGGTTCAAAGAAAGTGAGAAACAAGGGGGAGTGTAGCACGTCAACCCCTTTGCCCATAGGCATAGTCTCACTCCAGTCCCCTAAAACGATACGGAGTCAGGGTCTTATTTAATGTTTTGAGATTGTAACATTCCTTCCATTTCCTTGCAAACTAGTGCTTGGGAGGGGGGGTTTAAAATTTTTTAGAGCCTTACTTTTTTTAAATAAAAAAGAAAGAGAATTTGTCTAGAGGCCACCACCATTTTTTAAATAAAAAAGAAAAAGAAGTTGTTGAGGCCACCACCATTTTACTGCAACTTGTCACTGCCGCCCCTCCACCTCACAATCATCATTGACTCCCCCCCCCCCCCCCCCCCCGTGATTATCACACTAAGACAACATTAGCTTTAGCAACACCTCCACCCATGTGACCAAAATAGTCCTCGAGAGAGTCACAGAGAGAGAGAGAGAGAGAGAGAGAGAGAGAGAGAGAGAGAGAGAGAGAGAGAGAGAGAGAGAGAGAGAGAGAGAGAGAGAGAGAGAGAGAGAGAGAGAGAGAGAGAGAGAGAGAGAGAGTGTGTGTGTGTGTGTGTGTGTGTGTGTGTGTGTGTGTGTGTGTGTGTGTGTGTGTGTGTGTGTGTGTGTGTGTGTGTGTGTGTGTGTGTGTGTGTGTGTGTGTGTGTGTGTGTGTGTGTGTGTGTGTGTGTGTGTGTGTGTGTGTGTGTGTGTGTGTGTGTGTGTGTGTGTGTGTGTGTGTGTGTGTGTGTGTGTGTGTGTGTGTGTGTGTGTGTGTGTGTGTGTGTGTGTGTGTGTGTGTGTGTGTGTGTGTGTGTGTGTGTGTGTGTGTGTGTGTGTAAGTGAGTGAGAGAGGAAGTTTGGCATGGTGACAACCATAGCCACAATCAAGGGGCTACAAATAGCCTTGGAAAGGCTATAAAAGCCTTATGGATAAGGCTTGAAAGAGCTAGCCTTATTTTGAAATCCTTTACACCAGTAGAGAGAGAGAAAACAAGAGAGAGAGGAAGAGTGAAAGGGAGGAAGAGAGAGTAGTGAGAGAAGAGGGAAAGATAGTAGGGAGGGATAGGAGGAGGAAAAGGGAAGAAGAGGAGGAGATAAAGAAAGAAGAGAAGAAGGGGTAGAGAAAGAGGAAGAGAAGAAGATGAGAAAGAAAGATAGGAGGTAAAAAGTAGGAGAGTAATAGAGGAAAAAGAAGAAGGTCAAGATAGAGAAGGAGTAGAAAAAGGGAGAGAAGCATGAGAATAAGAGAAGAGAAGGAGACAAAGAATATAAGAAGAGAAGAGAGGAGAGGAAGAGAGAAGCCACATAAGGAAAGGTAGGACAAGAGGAGAGGATAAGAGAGGAGGAAAGGCGAGTCATCATCTTCCAATCATTGACACCACATGAAGGAGTATCTCTTTCCATCTTGTGAAAATTATCCACACCCCTCCAACCTCTAACAGCTGTTGGAAAACTCCATCTTTCCTTTGCGAGTTCCTCATCTCTCGTAAAGGCCCTACCTAGTTACTCGAGAGTTGTAGCTACACCCTTCAAGTACGATGAAGTTTGGTGTGAGAGGGTTCTACATTCGCAATGACCCCGAAGAAGCTAAGCTTTGGAGCAACAAGCACTAGAGCCATGAATAAAGCTACAAGTGTGGACAATGTGCCCGCCCTTGTGAACTAATCCTAGGCTTTTTCCATCGAATTTAAAATTAGTCTTATACAAAAGATGGAATTATAGCAAAGTTTTCTTCAAGTTATAAACGTGTATTTCATATTTTAGGAATAAGTTTTGACATAAGGAAACAAAGGGCCAAACTAAGAATTATCAATTGAAGTTATTAATTTAAGAGAAAGGGAGATGTGGAAAAATTTAAATACTAAAGTTTTCTGTCTTTCTTGAACAAATAGATTAGGATAGTAGAAAATGATGCAAATATTAGGAAAATTTGAAGGATAGTTGAATTTAAACCAATTGAATTGAGAAATAGGCTATATATAACTTTAAAAAAATCAATTAGAAAAATTGTGTAACACCCCAATTAAAGAACAAAATAAATGCATTAAATATTTAAGGCATTTAAGTCACTTAGAGATAGGAAAAGAAAGATTTAATCTAATCAAAATTAATTTGTTATTTTGATGAAAAAATTATTCAAGTGTATGGAAAACAAAAATTCTTTTTATTAAATATATTATGCCTTATATTAAACATTATATAATTCTTGAAAGAAATTTTGATATACGTCCTTAATCCATTAAGGGACCTTAGGATAACTAGGATAGACCTACATAGAGAAAGGAGAAACAATCCTTATTTGTAGAAGCAATCCAAGGATGTATGGATCCTTTTCCCAAAAATATTAGAAACTTAAACCCTTTAGGAGACATGGTACACTTCGATAACTTAGATGGAAAGAGGTTGAAAAAACCTAAATCAATTAGATAAACTCATTATAGCTAATGAAGAATTCGATAGGAGTTATTAGCCCAAAATATCAAAAATTCTAGAAATATCCAAGGGGAAGAGAAACCAAGTTGAAAGGTTGAAAAGATTGCCTACTAGGTGAAATCCTACTTTTGATTGCCATTTTGTTTGTGGTTTCAATAGTGCTTGCAAAAGAATATGATGCACTTGGAAATACATGTACAATTTAGGATCCTGATTGAATTCTTTCCTTCATTAGGATTCCTAGAGGAATCGAGACATTCACGGATGTGAGGCTGTAATAATGCTATCCTCAATTTCTTAATGCTCGAATTGTGGATGCCTTGCATCATGAGTAGTCATGTTTTCTTATTCACACATTTTTTTGGACAAAGTCAAGTGGTTCTATGGTGGATTTTCCAAGGTTTGAGGGCTTAATTAAGGGTAGGCATATGTGACATATGAGAGAGACTAGGGAGACTTGTGGTCTCAATAACTTGCTCTATAGGTAGATCCTCTTGCATGCTCTTAATCCACTCTTTGAATTTATTGTTAATGGCCAAATATTGCTCAAGATTGGGGTGTTCTTTCTTACTCTCTACAATGTTGTCATGGTACTCTCTATACTAAAAGTGGTTGCAATCTGTTGAATGTTGGTCACCCCTTCGCTTTTCAATGTAATATCAGTGCGCTTTTTGTTGGTCCCTCAATGCTAATCCCTTCTTTCTTACTTTGTACTCAAAAGATAGTGTTGATCGGAATCAAGATATGATCTTTATTCTTCATCCTATGCTTAGCTTAGGATCAAGAGGAAATGCATAAATCAACATGATGAGGGGGAGGGAGGGCAACCAACCTAGGGTTTCCCCATCTCATCCCCCCAACCCCCCCCCCCCCCCCCCCCCCCCGCCTTCCCCTTCCAATGAAAAGGAGGAATTGATTTCATCTTTTTCTTTCTTTCTTTTCTTTTTTAAATTAACTATTTAAATTACTTTTTAACTAATGCTTTAACAAAGCTACAAAAGCATGTTCTCACCTAGATCATGATTAAAGGTGCCCAAAGGTCCTTACTACACAAAATTGAAAAAATCATTTCTTATTAATTCCATGAATACCCCATTCATGCACAAAATAGACGCATCACTCTAGCTCTTTCCTCAACCCAAGAAGTATCCCCCTTCATGCATAGGGAGGCGCCTTAGTGCAATGTAAAGAAGGAAATGCCAAGTAACAAAAATGCTTGTTTTATCTTCAAATTCAAGCACAACATTATCCCAAAGATCCCTTCTTTTCCCATTCCAAAATTTTTATTCTATTTCTATAAATGACATAACCTAATAAAACAAGTTACCAATTAAAAATTATCCTAATCAAATAGAAAAATAAATTCCAAGCTCTCAATGTCAATCAATGAAAAAATGAAAACCAACTATTCACATGCATTTTGGAGTTGGCACATGCTATCCCTTCTAATCCATGATACGAGATGTGCAAGAAACTTCCTCGCTAAAGTGTCATTGGTCCCGTCAATGGAATCGAAATGTTGCACTATATAGAACCTCAACATTGGGACCATTGGACACAATGATTATTTTTCAAGGGCATGATGCATTTAGTCAACACCTACCTCTGACATAGCCTACTCACACACACACCTAACAACTAATGTAGATCGAACCATGGTAATAATGGATCGACTTTAAACTTGGGTGTAGAGAGCACACTTACCTAATCTTACATTGTTGTAGTCATGATACCTCGATAAACATCACTCTATGATCCATGTGATGCTATTTGGTTTGATCTACATCATCAAAGCCACCTTTGCATGCAACATGGATAAGAGAATATGGAGATGAAGGGACCTAGATGAGCTTCAAAATGCATCCCTCACTCTCACTCAACTCAACCACACACACACACCCTCAATTTCACCTCTCATCATAAAGGGATGGATATGAAGAAAGTAGAATCGAATTAAAAGCTTCTCTCTATCAAGTCCCTCACTATCACACTATCACACTCACACACTCTCTCTCTCCTTCACTCTCACATAAATATGAAAAGAGAAGTAAGAACAAAGAATCCCAAAGTTTGCACACACACACAAACTTCTCTATTAGATTTCATCATTTTTATATAAATTTTTAGGGTTTCTCACCATCATCAACATCTAGCCCATTTCCATGGTTCTAGACTGGTCCTTTCAAAGTGCATACACACTTCTTAGCAAAAACATGATTTCTAAGGTGTATATTAACTTATGCATGCTCTAACCTTGTATTGGAACCCAAGGAATTTATGAAGAAATCTTAGCTCTTGGTTTCTTAGGTCAACTGATTGTGCATATGTAGGGCCACAAAAAATAATAGTATCCATGCTACCAATATAGTCCACTAAAAAATATGGTGTGTCCTTTGCCAAAACTTCCACCTTGTTACAAATTGTTGTTAATAGAGATTATAGATGTTTTAGGTATCAACATCACAAGAGGATTAAAAAATACCATCTCTTTCTATACGAGTGTATGCTTGAAAGTGATGGTAATCAACCATTATTTGCTCTCTCATTACTTTGGTGAGCCGTAGTTCTTGGTTTTTTTGGTCTAAGAATGGAACTTTGCAATATGTCCTAGTTTATGATGATGACTTCCTTAAATAAGCAAGAGACTCAATGACATCCAGTGCTAGCATCTCTAAGGCAATAGGTCACAATAAAGATGCAGTTATATCTCTCAATACATTTTTCAATTGAATCACGGAGAGGTAATATAAAAACAACCAATGGCATGAGATATTTTTTAGAAAAGATCAATTTGTTTCAAGTTATGATGTACAATAGATTTGCGCTTTATAGATCATAATCTTCCTTAAATTTTTCTCTCCAAACAATGCAAGGTTGCCCTTATTTGTGCTCAAAGTGTTAAACAAGCTTTGTGGTGGTTTTACCCTCCCAATAAATACAAAGAAAGGTAAACCAAGTCAAAAAGTAGTTTGTATTGGCCTTGGATATAGGTGTCAATTATTGAGGGGTTCCTGCTACTTCTCATATGTTGCTCATGCTATTACAATGGGTCAACGAATCGAAAGACCTGCACCCTTATGGAAAAATGCAATTTTTATGAGGAAAAGAAAAAGGAATCCTTGAGAATAATTGCATCCAACTGTGCTAAGGCTAGTTATAGACCTATCAACATCAGGGAATGAAGGTGATGAAGATGATGAAAGGTCAATGAAGATGAAGTCACTTTCTTTGAGCAACCCATGTAGATAGGGCAATTAAAGAATTCATCCTTGAGCAAATGGTTCAATCATCCTTGACATTTGTATGAAGGATTTTTCTTGGCCAATAAATGCATTTTACTTTCTTCAATATAATTGTTTCCTTCCTTGAAAACCTTTAATTATCCACATTTTGGGCCCAATTTCCTACTCTCTCCCTAGAGCCCACCAACCATTGTAAAAACTTTCCATTTTCACACGAGCTATCCTAAGATTCTATCATTGCCTTTTTGAAAAGTTCTAATTGGTTTTTGATCTCTTTGAGATCACCATCTTTCTATATAGCTTTATCCAATAAAATAAAATTTTGATTAATGCTTTCCAAACTGTAGCTTTTCAGTTCCAAGATTGCCCATTATTATCATGATCTTTAATTGCCATTAGGGGAGATTTGAGGTTTATTTGGCCCTATAAGAAATTGGGGAGAAAGAAAATGTGGTGCAATTTTTTAAAAATATTATTGAAAAAATGTACAATTCTAGGAGATTTTCAACACTTTTGTACCTTGGTATTTTTGTTGTATATTATTGATGGCAAAAACATCACATGCACTTGCCACTTCTTGGAGCCCCAAGAGGAACACCAAGGAAAAGGGAATTCTCTTGCAAGAAAATCTATCTTGTAACATCAACAAGCTTGTTTATCATGTTTCATATGATCACAATGAAGAAAAGAACACCAGGCACAACAAATCTTCATGCGGCATTATGTAGATCTCCCACGGTTTTTAATAGAATCAACCATATTCTTCAATATCTTCATAAAATCCATGAATAAAACAAAGAAAGCAAAGGAATACACCATCTTTGAATGGAAATACATCACATAGTATTCATCTTCAATATCTTCATAGTCTTCTCTCTCAATCTCTCATATACAATCACTCTGTTTCAGTAGAATTGGCTATCTCTGACTCTCTCTCTCTCTCTCTCCATCAATAATACATCATATCCTCACTACAATCTCTCAAAAATCACTCTCAATAATCACTCTTAGATCTTGGATACCCCTCCCAAGAGGTATGTCTGATATGAAGAGTCACCAGAGCCACTACAGTGTCTCTTCACGGCTCACTACTGTCACTTCACTCTAGTCTTCTCTTGAGTCTTTAACAGCTACTTCTTCCACTTCCTTCAGCTCTTTTGCACTTGTATTCACCTCTTTCCAAGGCTAGAAAACTTTCCCAAAGTCACACATACATTCCACAGAACACTTACAGAAGCATACAGAACAGTCTACAGAACAGTACCAGAACAGCTACAGTACAGAGACAGAACAGAAACAGAACAGAAGCAGAAGCTCTACAGAAGACCTACAGAAGGTCATCAAAACTTCATAACTCGCTCTCAAACCATTTCAAAATCTCACAAACCATTCAATAAGCTTTCACAAGCTCTCAATCTTCATCAATCAATACTCCTTCCCTCCTTACAGAAGACAATCAGAACAAAACAGACCAAAACAGAACAAAACAGAAGGTATACAGAACCATTCAGAACCTATCAGAACATCACAGAACCATCAACAAACATCATGAACTTCCAAAACACAATCATTACCATCCAAAACACTCTCAATCCACTTCTAAATCAATCAATCATCCCATAAAATCAACCATTGAGCTCTCAAAAACAACAAAAATCAGCCAAAAACAAGTCATTTCAACACTCAACACTTCTATATGCCTCAGTGCCACTTAGAATCTCCCCTTCAATGACTCTCTCAAAATCTTCCTCTTCATTTTCAAATTTTCATTTTGAGAGACTCTAAACTATGACCATATTTGCAACCACGCATTACTTATTGTTACTCTATTGCAAGCATGGATGATCATAAATGCCATCTATACATGTCCATATTAATATGGAAGATAAGTATGAATATTTTCGTAAAAGAAACAAGGTTTCTATTAATACACTGAGTGCAATGGAAGCTTTGAGACCAAAGGATAGAAAGTATATTGATCTATGGATTGATGTGCATCTTTTGGATTCTATAACAAGAAGCATCCCTTCAAATATTTTAAAGCTAGAGAACTAGTGTTTATATCAAGAAAGAGATACAATGAGGAAACAATTAGAGGAGAGCCAAGGAAAAATAAGGAGTCTCAAAATCCAACTACATGCAACCAAATGAAAGGAACTAGTGCTTGGGTTGCATGAAAGGCAAAGAAGTCTAAAGAATATCAAGATTCTCAAGCTTTGAAGTGGAGGTTATAAGAGAAAAATCATAACAATATGGTAATAGTTAGTCACTCACCCTAAACTAGTTGTGTTCTTATATTGTATTTTGGAAGCATCAAGTCGAAAGTAAGTGCTCATTGTGTGAAAGCATTATGAATCCATGCTCATATGTGTGCCTTTGTTGTTGTTTTAATTGGTAGGGCTCTTCTCCATCTAGAAAAGGAAATAATGAACATGATGAGAGCATCACAATCCTATAGCAACATCATTCCTCCCAAAGCTATAAGGAACATGTTGGTCTAGAAGAGAATTAGGAAGGCCAAGAAATAATGTGTTGAAAAGTTCTTGCAAAGGTCTTGCTTGGACAAAGGGGAGATCCAAGGTACTTTGGAAAAAGTGGGGATTAATAGACAAAGCTACACTCAACTCTTTAAAGCTATATAAGAGACATTAAAGAAGAAAAGGGTCAAAGGGTGTTTGCTTCTAAAGCCATCTTTAGTTTAGAAAACAAAAGACAACATCAACCAAAGAGCGTTGGAAGTCCTTGGTAAGCCCTTTCACATCATATATAGGTATCCTAGAAAGAAGATAGTTAGAGACACTGTCCATATATAATGTGTCAAAAGATACTACTACTAAGAGTCATTGCATTTACTACATTGCCCTAGTCAAGAAGTGCAATCCTACTAGTTAGAATAAGGTGTTTGATAGACATATCAAAGATCCAAACTTTTAAGTCATTCTAGATATCCCTTTAACACACATTTACATGTATACATTGCATGCCTTACGTAGAATAGTTGAGAAAATTATGCATTTTTGCATTGGATTTGCATGGAAATTGCAATCCCAAAAGGCTAGGGATGATACTGTCAGGGTTATTGAGAAGGTTTTGTCAAACATTGGTCGACACGAGGCAATGTTGTGATCTAGGTTGATCCTCAAAGATCCCAAAATGGGAATAGTATTGCCAAGAAACCCTCAATAGATAGAGTTAATGAGAGAAGATTTTTGTGCTTCCATAGTAGCACGGTAAAAGGAACTCCACGAAATGTTTTATTCTCTCATTTATTACAACCAATGGAAAGTGCTACACAATGCACTCCAAGACCACGATGGTGATAGAAGAGCAAGGAACAGGAAGTTGGAAGTCTCTAGGAGCATTGGATATAGTAGTTTTGTATTGTGATAAAATATCTTGGTCCAAGGAGGACCACTTGGCCTTCAAGAAGATTCTAGATAAATTTAAAACCTCCACGAACAACTTTTGAGAAGCTAATAATATCACATATTATAGGTAAGAAATGACATACTTAGTTTTCATGCCTTTGAACTTAATCTAACTCTTAACTAACTCCATCACTTTTCTTATACACAACATATTATTCATAGTCATCACGGTCCTAGTTTGTGAGGCACTATGGGAGTTTGTCAATTTAGTCCACCCAAGGAATGGATCAGTCCATTACCAAGTAAGACTATATACTTCATATGTAAAAGACACGACGGTGGTCCACATAAGGCAAACAACCTAATGGAAGTTTTCCAATGGTTTTACACATTAATTTGTCATAGAAAGAGGTTAGAAGAAGAAAAGGGGACATATCAAAACTTGAACATAGCTCTTTCATTACAAATATTGAAATAAAAGAGACAAAAATCATACAATAACTCATGTGTGAATCAAATTTTTTTATAGTGGGTTGTGGCCTCAAAGAGACAAGGCTAAAGATGGGGCTCAAAGAGTGGATCATCAAAGCTTCATTCATGGTTATGCAGGATCAAAGAGGACAATTTCATATTCTTTCTAGCATTTCATAATCTTCATTGCCCTCATCTACTGAGGTTGGAAACTATATAAGTGGTAGTGGCATTGTTAGAGGCAATTACTCTACAAGAACCATGTGTTTCATTGACTACAAAATTTATCTTCTTCATAAGGATGCAAATTGCACAATTCCTCAACTCCCATTACAATGGCATGAGTAGAATATGATAAGTGGTAAGGGGTCCTTAAAGCTTGGCATCCATAACCAAAGCCAAACACTCATAAAGAAAAATACTTTTTTATCAAAATTATTTTCTCTACATTCACTAGAAGGACATAGCCTTCACAAAATCAGGTCAGCACCTTCAACACAAAAAGGGAAAGCCTTGTATTGTTTGAAGAATACTCGAAAAATTATAACCTATAACCACAAATGTATTGTATATGATTTATTCAAATCAATATAATCTATCTTTATTTCTAGATCATCCACTTGATGAATCAAACATTTTTTTCTTTTCAAATTATGAAGACATTGTATTTGTACATATGTACATTTTATGATCCAATTTGCCAATGTATTGTGAAGGAGCCACATCTTTTTTATGCCTTGTTGACTTGGACCTACTGGTAGCTAATGTCCATGAGACTTGTGTTTGTGTAAGAAAGTCATCACTATCAAATAGGATCTCATTGCAAATATACGTTCTTAGAAAATAAAACCAAGAACTATGGTTGACCAAGAATAAGAAGAGCACAAACTAAATACCCATTGATTTTCATTGTTTTCAAGCAAACATGTCATCTGCACAGGGACTCCACCATCTCCATCCTCTTGTGCAACTAATGCCTCAAACTTTCCCATGCTAGCTAGGTCGATCCTTTTAATTATTGTAACTCTTTCTTCTTTACTGGACAATTACTATCGATAAGCCTTGGTATTTGCTTCAATGCTTTTGAGGACCTACTCACCTATTGCAAACTTTGCATCTTTGATTGCAAAGTCAACTAAGAGATATAAACCTATGTTATCCATTGTCTAAGTTGGCCTAACCCAATTAGGCTCAGGCCATATGAATGTAATTCTTACAAAGGTCTAACAAATTCATTATATTAATCAACAACACACTATCTCATCCAACATCGTGAATGTAGACATGCCATAGATAGACAAGCTTTCTTTCTCACATGCATCTACTAGTTGCACATTATCTAGGTTTTTAAGGGAAATAGCTAGGACTTGATCAAAACTTTGCAGACCAACCTTTGCTCTCTATATCAACGGGTATCATCCCATTTGCCTCTTCAACCTCTCTTAAAGTAATGATAGGATTTCTTCTATCCTCAACATGCAATGCTTGTAAAGTTCCTTTTGAGTCATTATCATCCACAAGAATATACAAAAAGAAAAACAATACAGAGGAAGATTGCAATAGATGACATCTCTTTGAGTTTACTGGGCAATTCTCTTTGTCCTTATGTGCAGTGCTAGATAATTTATCTAGCACTCTATCTAGCTTCCTCTTTGTGACTTTGTTAGTTGCAAAGTCATATGTGTGAATATATTCCTTTGCCTCTATGGTCACTCTACTACTTGAAGTGACTCTTTGATATTCCTCCATGGGCGTAGCTAGCACATTCCTACAAGAGCGCAAAACATTCTCAATAGAAAGTTGCACATTGCACATACCCAAAAACTCAAGAGCATGGGAATGAGCATGCACATGATAGAGGAATATAAAAAGCTTTTTGACTGGGGTTTCCTCCAAATCATTCTTGTTGGGGTAAAGGTACATGTGCCTATGTCGCCCTATATTTACTACACACACCATGACTACATACTTGTATACTGCGCAGGTGGCAGGTGCCCATCACTATCACTTTATTCTTTATTATTTTAGTGACTATTATATTTACTACACACATGAATTCCCATCATTGCCACTTTATTATTTATTATTTTAGTAACTATTGAATAAGGGAAGGTCGGTTACACATTGCAACTATTGGGGTTCCTACATCTTGCATCTCTCTCTCTCTCTCTCTCTCTCTCTCTCTCTCTCTCTCTCTCTCTCTCTCTCTCTCTCTCTCTCTCTCTCTCTCTCTCTCTCTCTCTCTCTCTCTCTCTCTCTCTCTCTCTCCACCATAGCTCACATCTCACTTACTTATACTTGCTTGTGCTTCCAGTTTGGCTTCACCCTCCAACTAGTATCAGAGCCTACCATTTGAGGAGCCTCTTCATCATTCACTTTAGCCCGAATTTGAATACCTATAGTTCAAGTTCATGGCAACCAGCTTGTGCCTCCACTTCCTCCCACCTTACTCCACTTGTTTGAGATCCTCCCTAAGGCTTGCTTTGCTCAACCTCTAGTGTGGCTCGAAGCTACTTAATTTACCCCACAAGCTATAGGTGCAAACAGCATGGAGTTTCCAACTCCCTTCTCCCTAATATCTCCAATATGCATTAACAACTCCTGGCTCCTGTAGCACTTGGTAAAGGCTTGGCAACTTACCCCCAACATTGTTTGGGAACCATTTGAGTAATCCTTGAAAGTGGATATCTCCACTACACATTAGCAACTCCTATGCTCGTGTAGCACTTGGCAAAGGCTTTGGAAACATCCCCAGCATTGTTTCAGACCAGTACTCCTTGCAAGTGGATATGTCAATCATTGGTTGCATACTCAAGGCAACTTCTTGTCATGCAAACAAGGACATCCATTTCTTCACTGTTTGAGCTCCATTGATGCTCATACATCTATGTATTGATGTTGAGATGCTTGATACATGTCTTGAGGTGCTCTTTCAATTGGTTTAAGCTTGCTTAACCAAGTTTTACATAGGATTCTTTGATGTATACACTATGGGCAACAAGCTATTAACAATAAGCTTTATACCTTTGAATTTTACATGCTCTACAGGTATACTACTTGAATCTATCAATGTTTAGCATTGTTTCTTGGACCCAGATATGATTATGGAATGCTTTAGTACTTAGATTTGAGTTACATTTTATGTCTTGGAGCTTTGGCTACACCCTTCATTACTTCAATGATTGTCATTTATAGCTTTTATGACTTATTGGATTTTATGCTCTAGGATATATTAGTTGATGTCTTTGGATACCTAGATGTTAGGTACTTGATGTATTGAGTCTTTCATTTCTCTTTTACACTTTAGTTATGCTTCAGTGGGGATGCACTTTTGAGATATCTGCATTTACTTGGATACATTACATTAGAGCTTTGGATCTTCAATGTAGTTGAGCTTGGTTTACTAAGACAATGGGACTCTTGTCTTATATGCATGCTCTCTTAGATACTCTTAGATACTAGTGGACTGATTTGATTTACATGCTTTGGATATCGGCACTTACATCTGTCATCACTAGGATTCAATGATGTATATATGCTTCTTGGTTATGTATTGAGCTCCATTACTCTTTGCCCAATCAGTTCTGTATTTGGTAGATCTCTACAGTTGATCTTGTGATCTCTTACATACATGATGTCTATGTCTATGGGATGTATTGGTTATTGACTCCCTTGAGTTTATGATAGACTTTAGTATTCGTTATATGCATATTCATTGCTAGTTACTCTTATATATCTCGAATGTTACCCAAATATTGTTGGCAATGGGAGCTTAGTATTTCTTGATTATCTACTCATAGTGGTCTTGGTCATATTACTGTATTTATTACAACAATATTGTAATTACAGTTTTCAGCATTGTCTTGGAGAGTAGATATTTTACTTTAGTAGTTTATTGCTTACAATTGGTGGATAACTCTATATTTTGGTATTCTCTCCTATTTTTCCCTTGTTTTGATTAAGTTTTGGAGCTATTTTGTAGTCATTTATAGTAGCCCATTCTCTTGGATTTTACATTGGTATACTATCATTATGATTGGTTCTTTGAATGATAGTGCTATCTTCAATATTGACAAACTTAATGGCACAAATGTTTCTTATTGGAAGATACAAATGTGACACATGTTAGTGTAGAATCATCAAATTAAGCCCTTGAAAACTAAGAGTGTCAAGCCTGAAGGCATAGATTAGGATGATTGAGACAGGTTGATGAGTTGTGTGAATCCACACTTATATTCATTGTCTAAATAGGTTTATTTTAATGTTGTGGCACTTGAAGATAATGTGTAGTTGTTATGGAAAAAGGTATGCAATCTTTATTAGGACAAGAAAAGTCATGTATCATGGATGTATTGGTTAAAACAACTTATGGACCTTTGCATGAAGAACACAACTTTTGTGTCCACTCACTCAAATGAATTTAATTCAATTTCAGTCATTTGATTTCACAGGGCATTGAGTTCAAGGATAACCTACCTCCCTTGTTCTTGCTTGTTACATTTCCTAAGTCATGAGATACTTTTTGTACGGCCATGTATGCCAATACTCCTAAAGATGGCTTGAAACTCCAAGATATTAAGGGTGCCTCACTCATAGAGGAGATTAAAAAAAAGAATGTAGATGCCTCCCATACTTCTCATACATTGAATATTAGTTGCAGACATGATAGTAAAAGTGGTAATGACAATTGTGGTAGAGACTCATAGAGTTCTCAATCTCACATGCAATCTTGCACTAAGTCACATGGTCATAAGTCCTCTCTAATATGTCATTATTGTGGGAAGTAGGGTAATCTTTGGTTGTAGTACCATAAGATGAGCAATGATAAGCACAAATAGAAAGACAAGGGCAAGATGCAAGAAAATTTTGATGATCACAGCATTATCCCTAGTAAGACCAATGTGAAGACTAAAGAAATAAATGTAGTGCAGCCAAAGTCAGCACCCAGAGTCAAATGATGAGTACATCTTAGCAGTTTTCTCTCTCGATGCTTCTCAGTTGACTCATGCTTTTCCTACATATTTTGAGTGTTACCTACTTGATTCAAGGGCTTTCTTTCATGTTACTCTGCATAGGGATTGGTTTCAGTACTATTGCAGCATGACATGTTCTTTGTGATTGGAAAATACTTGGCATGAGATACTATTGGCATTGGGAATGTAAGGTTCCAATTTTCCTCAAGCAGCTCCTTTACTTTGCATAATGTACATCATGTATCAGCTTTGACCAAACAACTTCTATTTACTAGACAGTTGGATGATGAAAACCATTGTGTAACTTGGATTATGCCAAGTCTGAAAATCATTATCCTTTATTTACATCTAGATCTCTTGACCATGTTTTGGTTATAATAAACATACCACATGTATCATTGCCTTGGGCACATGTCCTTAAAGGGAATGAAAATGCTTATTCGTTTGTAGTATCTTTTTCCTCTTGATTATAAATGTTTTGATTCTTGTGACCATTATCTTTATGGCAAGTAGACCTACAATTCTCATAAGAAGTCTTGCATTATGTGCATGGGTGAGTCTTTGGCTCTTGTGCATTTTGATATATGTGGTTCCATGCCTTGTTAGTAATTGGGCGGCATGAAGTACGTTGTTACATTCATTGATGAATATTTGCATAAGGTCTAGGCATATCCTATTAAGAAAAAATCGGATGTCTTATCCACCGTTCAACATTGGCTTGCTCTTGTTGAGAACTAGTTTGGGTATCGGTTGAAATGCCAAGGTCTAACAATGGGCATGAGTATGTATTTAAAGCATTTGAGCAACTTTGTGATGAGAAAGGTATTGAGTGTTAGTTGACTGACCCATATGCCCCACCCTAGAATGGTGTTGTTGAGCACATGAACATGACCATTTAGAAAAGACTCCAAAGTATGCTTGGTTAAGTAGGCTTATTGCAACATTTTTGGGCTGAGGTAGTTACTACTGCTGTACATTTGATACACAGATTCTCATGCACTGCAATTGGTTTTGTTAGCTTATAGAGGTTTGGTTTGGAAAACCTCCTTCTATGTGCATCTTAGAGTCTTTGGATATGAGGCTTTCTGCCATGTACCCAAGGAAAAATGTAATATGCTAGATCCTAAGTTAGTGAAATGCACATTTCTTGGTTATGGGAATGCAATTGAGATGGGCTATCACCTATGGGATCTAGAGGCTTAAAAGGTCATCCATAGCCATGATGTTGTTTTCCATAAGGAGAAGATACATAAACATCCTTAGAAAGTAGTTGAAGCACACAAGGTGATCTTTCAAGAGGAGCCGCTTGTTACCGTATAACTAGCTAGACAGCCTACAATTGATGTCCTAATGTCCTATGATCATGATGTTGGACAAGCTGTACAGGCCCCACAGTTTATTTTGAGATGGTCTACTAGAGATAGACATTAACATGATTGGTTTGCACCCTCCATAGACTATGTTACGGTGATATATTTCAGTGAGCCCCTTACTTATGAGAAGGAAGCCATGCGTAGAGGTGATAGTTACTCTTGGGAGAGGGCCATGTAGTTTGAGTTTGATTCACTACAAAAAAACAGTACGTGGGATTTGTTTTATTTGCCCAATGGAAAACATGCATTGCCATACAAATGGATGTATAAGTTGAAGAGTACCCCCAGATATCCCAAGCTAACATATAAGGCAAGATTGATTTTTCCAAGGGTTTTAAGTGGGAGCATTTGATGAAGTCTTTTCTCTTGTAGTCAATATGCTCTATGCTTGTTTTTGACATTGGTTGTGCAATTAGATTTTGATCTTTATCAAATGGATGTGAAAATGGCATCTCTACATAGGGACTTGCATGAGGATATCTATATGCAATAGACTAAGGACTTTAGTGAAAAATGGCAAGGAACACCTAATGTGCAAGTTGAGAAAGAGCCTTTATGACCTTAAGCAAGCACCTAGGGAATAGTATCATAATTTTGATACTTTCATGCATTCACAGGCAGATACTCGCAATAATATGGATATGTGTTATGAAGAAGGCCCGTGATGGTAGCCTTATTATCTTGGTATCTTATGTTGATGATATGTTGATTGCTAAGAGAGCTCATGATGGGCTAGATGCTTTGAAGACTCAACTCAAGAAGAGATTTGAGATGAAGAACATGGGACATGTCTCATATACATATTCTTGGTATGTGTATCACGGGCGATTACTCTAAGGGACTTCTTTACCTATCATAATAAGTATACATATAGAAGGTACTTAAGCAATTTCTTATACATGATGTTAAGCCTATTGATTGCCCTTTACCTTCTCATGTGAAGGTTAGTTAGACTAGTTGTCCTCAATCAGATGAACAAAATGTTGAGATAGTCAAGATCCCTTATGCATATGTAGCACTGGGCAGTTTAATGTATGCCAACATGGTAGCCATTCGCCATATCATAGCATTTGTAGTGAGAGTTGTGGCATGCTATATGGCTACACCTAGCGGATGACATTGGGATGCCATGAAAGGTATCATGAGGTACCTGAAAGGTACTGCAGCTATGTGCATTTGCTATGGTAGCTAGGATACTATAATTATAAGTTATACTGACTCCAACGATGTAGGACATGCAAATAGTAGGAAGTCCATCTCTAGGTATGTCTTCACTTTTACTAGATGTGCTATTTCTTGGATATCCAAGGTACAAAAATGCATGGCCTTATCTACTACTGAGGTAGAATATATTGAAGCCATTGAGACTTGCAAGGAGGCCCTATGGTTGTGGCCATTTGGTGGTAGACCTTGGTATTATTGTTACTCCTACACTATATTTGGATTTTATGAGTGCTATTTAGTTGGCCAAGAATCTGGTCTTGTATGCAAAGACAAAGCACATTGTGGTGCGCTATCACTTCATTAGGGAGATGGTAAAGGATAAGACTATTGAGCTTTTATTAATATCTCGATTGATAAGAATCCTACATATCTGCTCACTAAAAGTCTATAAGAACATTTTTCCTTCCTTAAGGAAGATGATGGGTATAGGATGAGATGGTGTCTATTCCTCATTCTCTTGTACTTTATGTATATTTGCACTTTGTTGCTTTTTTATTGTTCTCTCCTCACTTGAGACACATTTTCTTTTAAGTGGAAGGTTGTTAGGCATTAAGGTGCATGTGTCTATGCTAGCCCATATTTACTACACACACCATGACAACACATCTGTATATTGTAGATAGCGGGTGTCCATCACAGTCACTTTATTATTTATTCTTTCAGTGACTATTGAATAAGGCAAGGTCGCTCACACATTGTGTCTATTGGAGTCCCCACATCTTGTCTCTCTCTTGCTCTCTTGCTCCATTTTCCATAGCTCACATCTCTCTTGCTTCTACTTGCTCCTGCTTTCACTGGGGCTTCACCCTTCAATTCTCAAACTCCAACTTGAACTTCTATTTCATGTTCCTAACTAAGAAAATAAGTAGTGAGTGAAAATTTTATCCAAGCCAAGCAAATCACCTAAACAAAATTATCTCACTTGGTAGGGATTTATTCTAGTTAACCACACATGAGGATCACCACTAAGTGATATGAGGGCACTCCACTCTTGGGAGGGGCCTCTCTTCCTTCTTGGTGACCCTTTTGGGGTTCACCAAACAAGAGTCATCCACCATGCACTACAAGAGCTTGCCACCCATGGGAGGGGCTTCTCTCGCTTAGTGGAGACCCATTGTGGGCTTACACCACATGAGAGTTATGACCGAGTAATATAAGGGATTGGTACCTGTGGGGAGGCGTCTCTCCGTTGGTGGTGACCCATTGTAAGTTTACACCACAGGAGGGTCACCTTCAAACAATACAAGGGCTTGCCACCCATGGGAGTGTCTCTCTAGCTTGGTGGTGGCCAATTAGGGGGTTCAATCCACATGAGGATTACTAAAGAGCAATATGATGACTCTCCACTTCTTAGAGGCACCTCTCACTTGGTGGTGACCCATTGTGGGTTTACACCACAACAAGTTTACCAACGAGCCTACCATAAACTAGCATTGAGGGTGATTCCTTTAAGAAAATACACATGCTCCTTTAAAGAGCTTCTAGATTATTAAGTTTCTATTCAAATTTTCTTTTTCTTTTCGGGGGTGGGGGGTGAGAGGACCCATGGCACAAAGTTAGAAATAGCCCACGCGTACTACGTTGTTGAGTGGCACCTCACGCGAAGAACTAATGTCCATCACTCAATGGGCTCCTTGATCTTCCATGTCAAGGGAGTAAGGGTGAAGCAAGAGCCAAACAAGAGCAGATGCACCAAAGAGAAAGAGAGTAGGCATGATTGAAGGAGATCGAGAGACCAAGGGTGAAATAGGGACTAGACGAGAGCAGATGCACCAAAGAGTAAGTGAATAAGCAAGATCAAAGGATATCGAGAGAGCATGAGACTAGGAGAGGGAATTGTAAAGTTCTGAACCCATAAGGGTTTCACACTAGTCTTCATTAATGAGTTAATGAAGCAATTTTGCTCCGCTAAACTTTACCCAAAAGGGGTAAGTTTTCATTTTAGGGTCTAATTTGACAACCTATTGTGCCAGTGGTCTCAAATATTTAAGGTCAATAGGTGATGATGATTGGCAACATTTCCTACATGCAAATGAGCTTCAAGAAAACACAAATGCAGAGGCTCTATTTGTCGTTGTTTGGCTATATCGGGGGGACATGGAAAGCAACTAGTCTCTCCCCTTTGGGGCAGAGGAAAAGACAAGATCACTTTATGAGATATGGGCCATTTTCTCTACATACAAGCACCACAATTTGCCATTGTTCCGATTGGAATCATGACATCAACAAGCATCTAGTTTCCTAAAGAAAAACAATGGATTGTGGATTCATTAAGGTCATCTCACAATCCGCTTTTCAACACAACATCTATACCACCACTAACTTGCTTAAGCAAAATATCTAGCAACCACAATATCCCTCCAAATGGAAGCCAACAACAAATGGAAGCGAGGTGCAAAAAGGCATCAACCCCAAGAAATCACCAGAGAGAGCTAATGCTTTTGGACTGGATGGTCAATCCCAAGGTAGGGTGCCACAACAACATCAATATCCTAAAAATCCTTGACAACCAAACACTAGCTCTACAGAAGCTAATATGTGAATGCAAATGAAGTGACGCTGATTGGAAAACCAATAGACATGCATGCATGCGCTAATTGAAAAGCCAATAGACATGCATGCACACCAAGAAGGTGATGAAGTCATCATTCTGATAATATTCCCTACCTCTAGTTTAATGTACCAAATGTTCAATATATAAAAAGGCCTCTAGTTGGCCTTTGCACATCGACTTTAGGAACCATGGGACTACAAATTTGACAAGTCAGATGAAAACTTCTTAAGTCGTACATATGCCCTAAAAGCATGCTGCAAATAACCCCCCATTGGCACGAGATTCAAAAACAATAAACGATTTTAATATGAATTGCTATACATATAGAGCCCAAGAAACAACTTAAGTGAGTAAAGAATTAACGATTGCACCTAGAGAAGTATTAGTGGTGCTTGCACATGCTCTAGCTAGAGGATTTGGAAAATTTGTTGTGCACACAGTCTCTCTTGGTGGGAATATAGGGGAAGGAAACACTACAACCTTGTGGAAAAATCCATCTAACAAGGGGGCATCATCTTGAACCTAGAAACTAATTTGCAACCAGAGACCTAGTAGGACACTTGCATCCCTTGTAGAACTCTAAGGAGGATGAACCATTAACCCTAGAACTATGTGCAAACCACACCCAAGGTGTAGAACTTGGAATGAGAAAAGGGTTAATTTTTTCAATCTCGTGCTTTTTAGGACAAAGGGCTAGACAAACTTAGCGATGTTCCAAAGAAGCACTACATGGCTACTTCTACACCTAGGAGAGGCTATGCATGAGTGCATAACACACCTTCATGAGTGAGTACAATGCCATTGGAAGTATCAATAACCCAAGGATAATTAAACTCTTGGGGTCTAAACTTTTGAGCAAGGGACCTTATGCAAATTAAGTTCTAGACCTAAAGACTATCTTGCAAAAATTGAACACATCAAGCAAATCTGATGACTTATTAGAGAACCACACTCGAAGCTAGACATTTAGGACAAGTTGATTGGAGTCTAATAGCCACTAGCATACCAACTAATAATCTAAAAACCCTAGGCTAGAATGGCACTTCAAATAGTTCATATACCCATGCTTCATTATCCTGGCTAGCCGCAATTCGGCCCAAGGAGGTTGAAGTGCCTCCAACCATTGCGGGTAAGACTGAAACCACTAATAATGAAGCATATGGTGCCCAATAAAATGTGAAAACAACACAATCACAACAATTAAGTCTTCATTAGTTGTGACTACACATGTCACATTCGACAAGAAACAAGGCATGGTAACCATGGAGTCTTAAGATAAACATAAAAATCTTGAAAGCACAAGTAATCACAACCATTAGTCACCATTAGTTGTGACTACACAAGTCACATTCGACAAGAAACAAGGCATGGTAGCCATGGAGTCTCGAGATAAACATAAAGAGATTGACATGTGTAGTCACCATTAGTTGTGACTACACATGTCACATTCGACAAGAAACAAGGCATGGTAACCATGGAGTCTTAAGATAAACATAAAAATCTTGAAAGCACAAGTAATCACAACCATTAGTCACCATTAGTTGTGACTACACATGTCACATTCGACAAGAAACAAGGCATGGTAGCCATGGAGTCTCGAGATAAACATAAAGAGATTGAAAGCACAAGCAATCATGCGCTTGTTCAATCTTGCCCTTCTTATTCCAAACCTCATGACGTGCTAAATCCCAAAACAACAGTCATAACCCTAAGAGAAATGGCAACAGAGCTAGGAGTGTCATACAACATCTCACAAAATTCGATGCTATGTTTTTAAATGCCTCACATCCTAGTAGTTAGGACTATCAAGCAAAGGTAACCAAAATCAAAATCAACTCAAGTGGAACTTCTTTTGATAGATCCCTATTAATGGAATTTAAAGCACATCAACACCATATGCTCTCACATTTTTATCAAGTAAATGCAAGACAACATAGGTGATTAAGCTAGCAGATCAAATGTTATAAGCCACCAAAGACTACCATTTCACTTCAAGAATCACCAAAAAACACACCAAGCAACGAAGTCCTACATGGAACACATCACCACATGAGACTTTAAATACCACATCTATAAAGATCATACTCTACATACAAGTGTGCCTCCATTAGCTTTCACTCAACCATTTTCTCTTACCACAAAAAATACACAATACCAATGAAAAGACAAGCTTCTATTGATAGCAAAAATTCCTCCATCAACCAAGCCTCAAATCTCCAAGATAACTTGCCTCAAGTCCTATGATCTCCTCTATCTTATTACTTCTTCAGCATCGACTAGAAGAGCCTTCTCAAGTCTCTTGATGTTACCATCGCATCCCCCTCACCAAGGCTGGGAAGTCCTTTTGTACTACATTGTATTTCAATAAAAAGAAAAGAAGAAAAGATAAAGGAAAATATACATCCACAAACATGACACCACACCTAGGGGTCCTCAAGTATGTCTAGTATCCTCAATTGGGTGACTATATCCCAAGCCCCCTCGCTTACTTCCTACTCCCCCACATAACTCAAGGCACATCAAGGATAGGACACACCTAGGAAGTCTATGTGTGGCTAGACTTGTCTCCTTGAGTCACTATCACAAGCTCTTCCTATATCACAACAATACAAGAAGCATGACAATCAGTAAGTCAATCGGTCATCATTTAATGTTGCAATCCTACTCGGCACTATAGCCTCTTTTCATTGTAAATTGTAAAAGAACCTCTATCATCACTTCCATGATTGTGAGCCCCTTGGGCCTCACAACACTTTGAGGTTCTCCTCATGATTCCCCATTGGCTTCACCATCCCTCAGTGTCAATAATACCTCACACCACCTATCCATCAACTAGTACCCCACTTCATTAACAATAGACAAATGGAAGCCATCATGTTGTATTCTATGTAATAGCCTATGTAATCATGTCCACTCACATAGTAATTGCACCATAACCTAGACACAAATTGGATCCTCAAGTGTGGGACAAGACTCTAGCTTTTTTCTAGATTTTGACCCATCTCCCAATCCACCCATATATCTTGTGCACATAAAACAAACTAGCACTCCCCTAGGGAGAGAGCACAAGAGGTTTTTCCTTACAGGTACAAGCAAATCTAGTAGCTTGAGATTTCTATATCGAGTCAACATCCCCTATGGTGACTAGCTTCAACCAATCCATTTGATTTCAAATGTCAACCCATTAGAAGATCCTAATATGATGAACCCAATCTAATCCCCATTATGAATTCCTACTTGATATCCATACATGAAACAACTCCAATTTCCACATTGATCTCCTAGCAACTTCAACATCTAAATCGAGCTCCAATGATAGCCACTGCTCTCTTCCCAATCCCCCACAATTGTCCCTAGCATTCCTCATCTTAAATGCAAGCTACCCATGCTACCTTTGATGTAGAGTGCCATGGGATTGGCACTCCACTAGAAGGGGGATAATCTTAATCATAAAATAGAAAGACAATAGAACATTCAAAGCGAATCAACAAAGGTGGACAAAGGTAGCAAAAGCAAAGAGAAGTGCAAATCAAGCAAAAGGTAGAAGGCATGAAATAATTTTCAATCTAATTTTTTATGTATCCTATAAAGTCCAATGATCTTGATCATGGAGTGGATTCTAATAACCTACCCAAGGTTACACCTTTGGTGTAACTAAGGGGCAGTACCTTTACATGCTACTTGTGTGCCATCATGCCCCCCTCTTATAAGGATGTTCTATAATTGAAGAGGATTGTCAATATTGATAGATTGTACGAGAAGCTTAGCTTTGTTTACTAAGAAAAATAACTTTCAAAAGGTTCTCTATGTGGTCGTACCACAAAATGAGGAGGAAGTGCTTTCCTTTGAATTTTTAAAAGTTTCTTAGCTAAAGCTTATAAGGCTACCTAGTTGTACGTAAATGTAATCGAATGATATATGTGACCATGGCCAATCTCTAGAGGTTATTGGAGATCAAGTTCATGGTCACTTCAAAAAAGAGTAATCTATATATAATTGCATATCCATAACCGCCTGTTTTGATTCACTAGGTAAGTTTTTTAACTTGTGTTACTTTTCAAGTCACCTCAAATTTCTATGTAGACGTCTATGTGGTTAGCTAGAGCTAACACTACAAAGGTTTGCTAGATCAATACGTTGAAAATCCCTATGATGCAAATTCACTCCGAAGCTAGGTGCAAGATAGAGTAATCTATGCATAGCAATGACAAGATAGTTTGGGATAATTAAGAAGAGGATTAACAACATAGTAAATATGCATAACATTGAATGTAGCATAAATTTATATTGTGATTATGACAAGTTCATGTGAGAAAATTTCCCCAAGTATCTATACTTCACTTAATCCAAAGAAATGCTTGAACAAAAATTGTGGGCACAAGAAGAGACTCAATCTATTCATTTTGGCATTATGCAATAAATTCTTCAAAAAAGCTCTTTATGTTGATGGATTTTGTGGTATCTCCTTCCAATCACTTTTCCATTAACATAAAATTGAGGTTTTTTGTAATATCTCAAAATATTTAAGAGCTTCTTGTGCATATTTTTATTTCTATTCCCTATCTCTATATCTTAGCAAAATTTCAATTCAATTGCTCACTTCTTTCTTCAAATTCCAAAGAAACTTTCCTCAAATCTTTTTCCATCTCGTATATTCCAATGATAGTTGTGCAAGCCCTTGCAAAGTACAATGTTATCATTCTATATTTTCTCATTGATCTTCCAATATGATCCCAAAAGCACACATCAACTTTATCACAATCACATTTGTTCCTTGAAAAAAGCTACAGAAGCAACTTTAGGAGTTTAGATTCAATTTATTCCTTTATGGGTAATCATTTATTTTGGCACAAAAGACCTTTCAATAATTTACCCTAACTATATATTAACTTTATTAAGAAATGTTTAGTAGAGTTTTGCATGCCAAAAAAGAGTGATTGCTTTACTTTACTACGATAATGCATACACTTACTACTAATGACTAGCCAACCGATACTAATTGGGATGGACATGATAGTCAACCCTTCTTAGATATTCTTTGAAACCTCATTGGCCTTCGAATGTTTGTAATAGTCTTTGACTTGAAGGCTTTGACAATGTGGTTAATACATGGATCCCCAATCAATCAATGAATAACGGTTAAGTAGTGGAAGTTCTAATCTTCCCCACATGTGCATTTGCAGAGACAACATAATATAGAAACAAGTCCATTCAAATGCAAAAAAGATGGACAAAGATACACAAATTGGAGAATATTGACATACATTGATATAAATGCACTCTACCATTCTATACTTGCCATTGGTATTGTATAAATAAATGAGCAAATAGTAAGGATGTAAGTAAAAGATATTGGCATAAAACCCCACAACAAGTTAAGAACTTTCTTACCTAAAACATGACATTAGAAAGGAAAGAATTGAAGGATGAAATTTTTGCCAAAGTAAGATCAATGAAAATAGGGTGAAGAATAATGGTAAGTTGGATGGGTGAAATCTATTTTCACAAAGTTTATTTGCTCATAGAGATCAGTTTCCAAATAGGGATCTATCTTTCATTACTGTTTTATCATTGAGATTATTTATTTTCGAGTCCTTTAAACATGCCTTTTCATTAAGGGGATAAGCTCAAACTCTCTCAAAAACTTGCCATTATTTATAGTGCCTAATCACTGAATTTCCCCAATATGCCCCTCCAAATTGAACAAAATGCCTAAAATGCCCCTATATTTTGGTAAAAATTTCAGTGTGCCCATTATAAAAAATATAATTAATACATCAATTTTGTAAGTTTTTATGAGGATAATTGGCCTCTCATGAATATGCGATGATTTTGGATGAGTTCTTTAGTACTATATAGTTACCACAAACAAAAGCTTATGATTTATGGAGAAATGCCCCTGGTCTTGAGCTCATTCAATGGTGATTCTTGTTTAAGAATCAAAGGTAGGTCCTCTGCATAAAGAAGAAGAGACTCAAAGGTAGGTCTTCTGAGGGGTAGTTTCAGAATTTCCACACTATAACCTGGTCTGCTATTTGGATGAAGTTCTAGCCAGCTCTAAAAGGAAGACGTGTGAGAGAAGAACAAGGCCATGGGTACCAGTGGTCCTGCCAAAACCCAGAAGCAATAGAGAAGAGGTAGAGGACAAAGCAGACAGAAGAGCCTGGAATGCCAACTCCACCAGTGACCACAATGTTGTGCATCTGTAGTATGGCCAAAGGAGACCTTCCATGAGGCTTGACTAGCCTTGATCTGTCCTATAAAATCCCACAGCAATCCCAAGACATTTATCTTCAAATCACAAGAAGAAAGTTCATCCAAGGAGATCCACAAAGTCGCTTCAAGCAAATTTCTCGCTGTGAGCACTTGACCATAATCTATAAAAGTGCAACATTCCTTGGATCATGGAAACATCTACTGAATATGGAGAGGTCTGCAAATATACATTGTAACATCTGAATCATAGAGCTGATTGACAAGAATTTAACAGTGTGTATTTCAAAGGATTCTTGAAAAAACTGCAGAATAGCACAAAGATTCATGATTATCTTCTAGCTACATTCTTGAAGCCTGTGGCCAATTCATTCCACTTGAATGTGGCACAAATGCTGCTGCTGCTATTTCCATTTGCTGGAAATGGTGCGCAGAAAGAAAAGACGCCAGCAATTCAAGCTGTGTCTACCTGATATATGCCTATAGGCCTGGCATTGACAGAAAGCCATAGATATGAACAGAGATTAATGGCCGAATTGAACAGGAGCAGCAGGCTATAATGTATGAGTGAAAAATCAGAATCACCTGAAACACCAGAACCATTTAACAATAAAACACTCCAACTAGTCAAGTGGATCAGTGGTACCTGTCATTTCAAGTTTCTCAACGTGCGACTCGCACACTGGGAGCTTGTCACAAATCAGACTTCCATCTTTATCTGCTAATATGTCTGCTGGAACACCTTTCTGCCAAAAGTGTATAAACTTGATTAGTCACACTACACATCCAATCAATACGGTATATTAAAGACTCATGGCATATCAGAGCCTTACGCTCATCAGATCTTTGATTCGACCTTCCCGTACACATCGTTCACGCAGCACAGTGGGAAACTTCGACACATCATCCTGAAAACTACAATGCATGCGAGTGTCTCTCAGCCGCATCAGTACTCCGTCCACTCTAAGCTGCGTAATAGAAGGGGCTTCACATATAATATGATGTTTCCTCATGTGATATGAGAAAAGCTTAAAGCAACACTCACCCAAAATCTCAAGAGAAGGAACCAACAGCTTGGCATGACCCTCTGCATGTTACCCCAAGTCAGTAAACAAACAAAAAAGCTCATGAACACGTACAATTCTGCTCTTAACGTTACACTTCAGGTTTAGATTTTGCAATATCACCAGAACATACCACTTTGACACTTAGAAGTGAAACTCCATTGTCGGCCAACTCATCCTCATACAAAACTACCTGTGCAGTCAGTGAAACAAACTTCCAAATCATTTTAAAATCTACATACATCACAATAGCAAGCACTCTCAACTTTTTGACAACTAAGCTATGAAACTTGTAGCTGGCATTTCTATGTCGGTGTATGCAGAGGAAGACAGACAAAGCTGAGAGTAAAAAACACGCACAAAAACTGATGGCACACAGGTACAAGAGATTTCTGGCTATACATTTTCTTGAAAACATCACAAACAAAGTCAGAAATACTTGAAAACATAAATAAAACTGACTGATCTGTCTCTCCGAGCGAATAGCAATCACAGAGAGATTGTTGCAAGGATCTGACGATAAAAGTCACCATAGTAAAAAGTGCCCACAAGGTGTGCAAGTAATCAGGAAGAAAGTAAAATCACTCAAATAAAGTCAATGGTTGGTTGAGTTTTGCATAAATGCACAGGAGCACGTGTGCATGCATGCATGTTGATGCACATGTAACCCTGATCACTACTCTCTTTTTGAAGGGTCTTTTTGATAGGGTCCATGTTCTTCCTGGACATCTTCACTTTATGCATTGTGTTTTCCTAAGGTTTTTGATGCATAAATGCATGCAAAGGTATGCATGCATGTCAATGGAAGCCATGATTGATTGCATACACGGAAGTACAATAAATCCTGAGGTATAAAAGTACAGCCCATTCATACTAAAATGACTCAAAGGGAGACATGCTACATCTAACAACCCCCTTTGCAGTGAATGATGTGAATGATACATGGCATAGCAGATCGATTCCCAACAGGAATCAAGCCTAAAGCCATGCAGAAGACTCAGAGTATGCATATGATACAGCTCTCTATATAGAGGACGATGAGTTGATGCTGGAGAGAGTGAGGCTGGCACTTGACATGTTCTGTTCTGCAACGGGAGCCAAAATCAACTGGCGAAAGTCGGTTGGTTTCCTCACAGACCCGGACTCTAGCACAGAGTGGGGCGTCCACCTAGGATTTAGATGGGTAAGCAGAGGGCAGACCCTCCGGTACCTAGGATTCCAAGTGGGACTCAACTTCACTCCTGCCCAGCAGTTTCTTCCTGTCCTTGATTCTATTCGGAGGAAACTGACCTACTGGAGCACGGCTCGCCTCTCACTAGCCGACCGAGCCCTAGTGGTTAACCAGGTCCTCCTAGCAACGGCCTGGTACATTGCCTTGTGTCGGTGCTTCTCCTCAACCTGCGTACTACAGCTTCGCTGCCTAGTGCAAGGTCAGATGGCTCCAGGGATTCCAGGGCCAAGGTGGCGTGGGCGACCATCATATGGCATCGGTCAGAGGGAGGGCTTGGGATCATAGATCCACAGTATCAGAGTAAGGCCCTCTTGGGCAAGCTAGTTGTCTGCGGTCTCACACTAGGCGCGCAAACCTGGAAGGTCTTATTGCAGGAGGGTCTTCAGGACTGTAGACCTTGGCGGTGAGTGGAGGCCGTCCCTGAGATGGATCTTCACATCAGCCCAGATCACCATTCCTACGCAGCTTACTCCACATGTGGCAAGGCCTCCGTAAGGCCCTAATCCAGAGCCCCCTACCCTACCAGGAGGAGATAGACCATCAATCAATGATCTGGAATCCCCAGGTCAAAGATTGGGAAGGGGCACAGATTGGCGAGTGCCCCCACATCCAGTGGGCTGGTTGGGAGGCCAGCCCGGCTTGAACCATTAGGACATGACGGGAAGTGTACAGGATGGCGAACGAGGAGGTGCTGCAATGAGTATTAGGCTGCCAAAGAGGAGTGGAGTTGAGGAGAAGGGAGAGACGCAGCAATATCTCTAGAGTGGCTTGGTCCCCCGATACGAGAGCCGATAGAGCCCGGGGATGTATGGGCTGCTAGGTTTTCACTAGAAGGCATCCCCTTACAGGTGGCAGGTAAAGTGGATGACGCGCCACAGGGGACTTTCTTCACCGTTCAGGAGGAGAGGCGTCTGGCCCTTGACAGAGGGCAGCAGGATGAGGGGATAGCTGCCCTTTTGTGGAGGAGGATTCGGATGGTGGGCCTTTAGGGGAAGACATGGCGACTGGACCCTTATGTTTTCTGGATGGAGCTCAGGGAGTGGTGCCTTTGGATCTAGAAGGGCAGACCACTTTATGAGCTAAAGTGGAATCCAAGAGAGTGGGTATGGCCGACCGTTGCGGTCGCCAAGAAGCCACCTAGGTTCCTAGAGTACACTGCCAAGATTGGCAGACACGTACTGATGCAGGAGGATATGGATTGGGCGCCGTCACGCAACAGGTACTGGGCGGAGCACAACATACGGAGTCTTTCCGACGAACCTTTTGGCGCCGCCTATGGGAAAGCTGGAGACCGAGGAGGGTGTCGCGCTTCTTATGGCTGGTGGCACATGGAAGCTTGGCGGTGGGAAGTTGGCTTGCCGAGATGCAAGAGGGAGGTTACAAGCGCTGCACACAGCAGCCTTTGGAAACCTCAAAGCATTGCCTTTGGTCGTGTGAGGAGACACAGTTCGTGTGGAAAGGAGCATGCCGCATCCTTCGCCGTATATCACCCAGTCTTGGATGTATCTCATGGGGAGCTTTTTGTTGGCAAGCAGTCAGCCAGGGCCGTCACCTTCTATATGAGGCAAGGATGTAGGACACGATATTCATTATCGAGGCCTCTACCCATCAGCCAGGTACTGGAGCCCACAGCAGACGGCTCGGAGGTATGGGAGATCATAGGGAGTCTTACTGGCTGGCATATCTGGAAGGCGCGGTGTCAGGAGGCTTTCGGTGGAGAGAGACTTTCAGCACAGGTGACCTTAGCACAGCTCTGGATCTTCATCATCCACTCCCTTCGCGGCCGATGGGATCAGGTGCAGGGCAAGTCAAGGGCTCGTCAAGAGCTCCATTGTCATTTCATGTGCACTTGGGGCGGCCAGGACCCGTTTTTCATGATCCAAGTAGGCAGCCCCAGATGGCGATACACCCCCCCTCCATGGCTTCTTGCCCCCATCCCCCCAAACCGCCTTGAGAGGCTTATATACATGATGTATTTGTGACTTTGCATTAGCTCCAGCTAGTCTATTGAGCATGAGCACTCCGTTGTAATCAATCTTTTGAGTAATATAATCAGCCACATTTTATTAGCAAAAAAGAAAAAAAAGCCATGCAAAAGGCTTCAAACTTCTTTCTGAGCATAGCCTTCATAAAAAGATTTGCAGCGTTGTCATAGCACGTACATAAGTCAACATCTTCCCTACATGTGGCCTCTCCTTGATATTATGGTAACATACCTCAATATGCTTTGTATTTGCATGAATACAAGATTCCATACAACTGTCAAAGCACTCCAGCTATTAATGTAGACAACAGAATAAGAATGTCTCATGCAAATATCTACCAATAGACACTATAGTCGTGCACACTCCATAGTAGTTGTTAAGCCTGCCATGCACTCACCCTCACAACAAGATAAAGCAACTATGAATTGGTTCGTGTTGAGCCAAGAGATGCATGAAGTACCAATTGTGACACAATTGTCTCTAAGATGGCCTAGTTTCATAATATCCTGCCTTGTCACTATCCATGAAACCATGCATGAATGTGAATACAGCCCTGTAAAAGAGACCTAAATCCTAAGTACCATTCACGGAAGACACACTTACCTGCATGCCAATGTTATGTATTGGGTTTATGCATGTCTTTGTTCAATTGATTAAAGGGATATTGTGTGTCATGTATGGCATATATAAATCCAACATCCAACTTACTGATGATACGAAGCAGTAGCAAAGAGTTCATTGCCATCCTCTCAAAAGAAACAGGAGGCAAGCTCCAAAACAGTCGAAACCGGCTTACAATCCTCAAAGTGGAAACAGTATAGAAGTTGCTCACTACTGCCTCATCATGATGCTCTCCATGAAATAAACTAATTGTATGCCAGGGTAACTATGCAACAATCTCATATCTGACATGACAAAAAATTTCAGCGAATCGTTTTTAAAATCAGCAATTTTAAAAGCATATCATGCACATAAGAAATCAAGAGTGAATCTGCCCCACACTTTTGGACATGGAAATCTAGGCTCCCTCTAAATATTGGGGTTTCTTATGAAATTGATCAAATAGTCAAGCATAATGCAATAGCTAACACTAAACTCATAGAAGGTGGGCAACTCAAGCTGTGAGATAACTTGCTGGATAAAATTGAAGTATTTATGTGGCAATGTATTCATGAACAAAGCAACCTCATCATCAGCTAACTTGAGTAATCTAGTGGTGGTAAATTTAACAAGCAATCACCCATACTCAACCAGCTTTCCATGAGCCTTGGGAATCCAAGACATGCTGCATCAAATTCGACCAAGTGGTAAAGTTAGACCTATTGAAATCAATCTTATCCATAAACGCATGCTTGGTTGAGGTAGGCAGATGGATCATTGGAGGTAGGAGATAGGTGGGTGGTATAGAATACAAGGTAACTAGGTGCTACTTTAGGCCTTGAAGTCCCTAGCATGGTGACTCTAGAAGTATGCCCCAAACGTGACTGGCTGTTATATGATTCTAATGCCGAAAAGGTGTAGGTTGGCCCACCTTGTATTGACATCTTGGCAAACTGTATGGCCACCTAGGAGATGGGCTAGTAGGGTAGGGCCTGAGATGCATGGGTGGAATACCCTTGTATATAGGTCCCCATGGATGGTTGCATTGGGGTTTATCCTAGTGGTGGAGGTGCACAAGGGTATATAGGTCCCCATGGGTTTGATTGGGGAATAAAACCCCACCACTTGTGCACCTTCACCACTTGGATGTGCCAAAACAAAGGACCTGAAGGGATAGGATATACCTATATTTGAAGATCCCCCCCCAGTGTGGTGTATGGTTAGACAAGTGGAATTGCGAAAGATGATGCAAATAATGGTGTAAATGTAGATGTGGAAGCAACAGAAAAAAAGGGTGGGATGGGTGCGATTTGGAATTGTGGTGAGGATGTAGAGGGAGTGAATGCATTAAATTGACTTTGAGAATCTAACAATAGAAATTGGAATGTAGATAATGATGGAAATGAAGATGAGACACAAACATCATATTGACAAAGGAAAACTCAAACAAAACAAGCTATAAGAAGTACATGATTTTTTCTTATATCCACTGAAACCACCCTTCCTCCTCAAAGAGGGTGGTAATGACCTGATTAATCAACAATTATAGCAAGCATAAAATTCACATAAACAATAGAAATGGAAATGTAGATAATCATGGAAATAAAGATGACAACATACAAAAGAAATTGGAATGTAGATAATGATGGAAATGAAGATGAGACACCAACATCAGATTGACAAATGAAAACTCCAACAAAAAAAGCTAGAAGAAGAAGTACATGATTTTTTCTTATATCCACTAAAACCACCCTTCCTCGTCAAAGAGGGTGGTTGGTAATGACCTGATTAATCAACAATTACAGCAAGCATAAAATTCACATAAACAACAGAAATTGAAATGTAGATAATCACGGAAATAAAGATGACAACATACAATAGAAATTGGAATGTAGAGAATGATGGAAATGAAGATGAGATACCAACATTTGACTGACTATGCTGACTATGAGAAGGAAAACCAAACAGAAAAAGCTAGAAGAAGAAGTACAAGATTTTTTCTTATATCCGTTGAAACCACCCTTCCCCCTCAAAGAGGGTGGTAATGACCTAATTAATCAACAATTACAGCAAGCATAAAATTCACATAAACTGAAAATTCACACTTTACCACTTTAATCTTGAATAATGGACAGCTTGTTGGGGCCCAAATCGGTACCTCTTGCTATATTTATTTATCTTTTATTGCAAATGGATGAAGTACACCTAAGATTCTCTCATCTTCTCCACTAATTCAAGTGTCTCTTGCTATCCTAAATGACCAACAAACCTTCAACCAATTTACCCCTTGGTTTGCTTGGCGATTCGCCTTCACCTCGCTCCTTGAAAGACAAATTAAGCCCCAAATCTAATATGGGCTGGCTGGCCTCTTGAATCTCTTTGAAATTCTTTAATTCAACTACTAGAATTCAAATCCTAGGCCCTTAATTTTGAGCACGCATCCCAAGGTGGCTGTCAAATCTCTATTTTTTCTATAAATTAGGATTTACAATAAAGAATTTCCAATATCTCTACCTTTGATGACTTAAATGGTTGGATTTTGCTGAGATAACTTGAGAGATGGTTGTAGGATAAATGATGTAGAGCGAATTTTCAAAGTTTCATTATGAGAAAGGGTGAAAAACTATCAATGCCCTACTCAAAGGACCATGGGAGTTGGCATCTATAGCTTAGGATCACCAAAAAGGCTGCTACCCCCTCCTGTATGTTGTCACCTGCAAAAGAAGAACCTCGGGTTGTTGTCACCTACACCTAGTATTGCCAAGTAGCACTTACACGAGTGGATGAGCGCCTTCAATGGTTCTTCCTTGTGTGCAAGTTGACGGGATGAGTGCCTTGGATGGTTCTGCATTAGCACAGGACACGTTCCTAAGAGGGAATTACTTTTCATCTTGGGCGGAAGGTTAATGGAGACGCCTATCCTTTTCGATGTGAGACTTACACATGTAAACACTTGTGAAGTCGTACGTAGGTGATGCCACGATATTCATATCTCAAGTGCTAACGTCTACATGATTTGATTATTTAATGGAATTCCAATGATTATGTGATTTATTATAACTAGCTATATTTATTCAATTAATTATTTTTTCTAATATGATTTTCTAAATTTTTGACAGCTGATAAGTAGAGCAAGATGAATTGGATATATGTAGCAAGCACAATTTATTCCATAGACTTTTTCATTTAATTATTTAAATAGATGCACCGCCGTTTATTCTAAGGTGTGTGCACATCCTCTTTGTAAATATTTATTGATACTTGAGATTTTAGGAGATATATTGAAAATATTTTAGAAATATTTTATGGCTCTTAACAATTGTGAGTTGTGCAACTAATTGCAACCATTTATTCAGTGAACTCAAACTCTTTTATAAAAAGAGTGATTGTACAGGGCCTATCTTTGGGCGAAGCAAGATCCATTTTAATATTATAAATACGGCATAGAGAAGATATCCACTCCATGTATAGGAAAAATTTGCACCCAATAGTGTGTCGCTCAATTTTGCTTTACTCTTCAATAAGTCTATTTTAAGTTTTATGAGTTGTGTTTTCATTTTTATGAGTAAAAAAGAGTGAGGAAGAACTTCTTCTACTCGTTATGCACAAGTCTTGCATCCGATCTGTATATTAGTGGCATCACAGCTCAGTTTACATCTAGGGCTTTCAATCACCTACCCTCTTGCACAAAGGTAACCTCCTTGGAGCAATTAGACTCTACAGTCCATCTTTCAATTTGGAAAAAAACGTCCTAATTGCCAACCCCGGATGTGGAATTTTTAAAGCCAACCTACTTTAAATTCCAATACTAAGATTTCTCATCTACCTTCTAATCTACCTAAGTCGTTTTAACCTAAAACTGTTAATCCAAGAATCTCAAATATTAACTCCAAGAATGTAATTTATTATAAAATCAATCGCTCTAATCATATTGTGAGTCGTTCTATGGACAACACTCGTAATTATAAGAAACCTATTGCACATTTAAATTAGCTTGGAGCCAAGGAAGCAACTAAAGACATTGAACCGATGCCTAATTTTAATAAAGTCACACTTATGGGCGAAAACTCTAACGATACTAGCGAACTTTTTGATAAAATATCTACCATGTTTTATTGAAAATGAGATGTAAAATCCATAAAAATAAAATGACTCTCTTGCGTGATAACAGCAATACACATAACTTTGTTTCGAAAAAAGTATTTTAAAATTTGCAACTTAAAATTGTTCTGTCCACTTATAAAATTAAAATTGTATTTTTAGAATAACGATATAATAGAGCTAAAGAAGTATATAGATTAAAAATTTACATTGAATTTTATAGAGAAAAAAAAAATTGTAACACCGTTACAATCTATTGATATAATTTTAGATATGCCTTAGTGACATTAATTTAATCTTAACATTGATTATAATATGCATTCGATGTATATTCAATATAAATGTTTTTTTTTTAAAGAACTAATAGATACTAAGCTATACTTATTGATTAGTTGCACTCAAGCGAAGCATGTCATTCGAAAACAATCTAACGCTTTTCTCATATTAATTAATGAGGTCGAACCTACTAAGTCTAAGTCAACCATAAGGCAACAAAATTTTATTAATAAATTTTCTTATTGTTTTTCTTTTAACTTGTCTCTTCAACTTTCTCTATCACGATCTAAGGATCATCAAATTGACCTTCTATCTGACAGTCGACCTCCTATAAAGCTCCTTATCGCTATAATCAAGTAGAACAAAAAGAAATCTAAAAACAAATTGAAGAATTATTAAATAAAAATTTAATCTAACCTAACAACTTATCTTTTGGAGCTCTTATTCTTTTAGTAAAGAAAAAGAATCAAAATTATTGTATGTGTATAAACTACAGAGCTCTAAATAAAATTATTGTTTAAAATCGATATCCAATTCCTCGTATGGATAATCTGTTAGACGAATTACAATGTGCTACTATGTTTAGAAAGATTGATATTAAGTCCGGTTATCATCAAGTCTGCATAACTACACCTAACATTTATAAATTTACCTTTAGGATCCAATTTGATCATTACAAATTTTTAATAATGTCCTTCGGTCTTACTAATATACCTGTCACTTTTAATACGATGATAAATCAAATATTTCTAAATTTGCAACATTGTGTTATTGTCTTTTTCAATTATGTTTTTCTTTTTAGTAAAACTGAAAGATAACATAAAAATCATTTATCTTTAGTTTTTAGTTTACTAAAACAAAATCATATTTTTGCTAACCTAAAAAAAATACTTTCTTTCAAATAAAAATTGAATATTTAAGTCATATTGTGTTTGCTAAAGAAATAAAAGTTGATCCACATAAATTTGAGGCTATTAATACATGGTCTAAACCCAAAAATATGTATGAAATCCGCTCGTTTTTAGATATAGTCAGATTTTATCATAAATTTGTTAGAAACTTTTCATTACTCACTTTGCCATTAACTTTGTTATTAAAGAAAGATTTTGTATTTCATTGGGGGCGACAACCAACAATAATCCTTTAATTTACTAAAGCATGCATTAACTCACGCACCTGTTTTACAACTTTTTGACTTCAGTAGACAATTTTTCTAATCATTACTGACATTAGTGGTTCTGCTACCACTGGTGCCATATTGAAAGAAGATGGCCATTCAATTGTGTACTTTAGCTATAAATTGAAACCCTTTGAACTTAAGTATAATACATATGACAATGAACTTTTAGTTATAGTACATGCATTACGAATATGAAAACATTATTCAATGATATCATCGAAAAAAACAATAATACAATGCTGAAAATTCAAAAATATTTGATTCATCATCCTACTGAAAGTGACAGATACATTAGTAAGACTGAATGGCATTACTAAAAATTCGTAATAGTCAAATTAAGTCCTAACAGTTTTATAAATGTGAGGTGTAGCTATGTGGACTTGATGACAGCTGGACTTAAGATCAATCTTACTAAACACAATAGTACATTGCAATTTGTCTAACAGATCATCCATACGAGAAATTGGATACTAATTTTTAATAGTAATTTTATTTAAAACTTTGTAGTCTATATATATACGATAAGTTTCATTATTTTTCTTTACTAAAGAACGCCAGCTCCAAAAGGTGAACTACTAGATCGGATTAATTTTCTATTTAATAATTCTTCAACTTGTTTTTGAATTTCTTTTTGTTCAACCTGATTATGGCGATAAGGAGCTTTACAAGAAGATTGATTGCTAGGTAGAAGATCAATTTTATGATCATCGAGTCGTACCGGAGAAAGTTGAAGAGACAAGTTAAAAGAAAAACAATCAGAAAATTTATTAATAAAATTTTGTTGTCTTATGTTTAACTTAGATTTAGCAGCTTAACTTTATTAATTAATATTTTTAAAAACTTTAGATTATTTTTAAATAGCACACTTCGCCTGAGTGTGACTAATTAATGAATATAGCTCAGTATCTGTTAGTCTTTTAAGAAAAAGAATTTTATCTTTATGTTGAATATATATTGAATGTGTGTCATAATCAATATTAGAATTAAATTGATACTGCCAAGGAATATCTAGAATTACATCGACAAATTGTAACAGTGCAACTAAAAATTTTCGTTTCTCTGTAAGATGTAATGCAAATTTCTAATTTATGTATTTTTTAAGTTCCATTATATTGTTGTTTTAAAAATGCAACCTTAATTTTATAAGTGGATGAAACAGTTTTAAGTTGCAATTTTCTAACTACCTTTTCTGAAACAAAGTCTTGTGTATTGTCGTTATCATGTAAGATAATCATTTCATTTTTATGGCATTGATAGATATTTTACTAATAAGTTTGTCAAGAGTTTTTCTCTATAAGTGTGGCTTTATCAAAATCAGACATCACTTCAATATCTTCAGTTGCTTCGTCGGCTCCAAGCTAATTTAAATGTACAATAGGCTTTTTACAATCACGAGTGTTGCCTGTAGAACAACGACTCACAATATGACCAAAGCAATTGCATTCATAACAAATTACATTCTTACAGTTTGTATTTCAGATACTTGGATTAACATTTTTAGGTTCAGACGACTTAAGCGAATTAGAAGGCAAATGAGAAATCTTGGAATTAGAATTTAAAGTAGACTGGCTTTAAAAATTCATCATCTGAGGTCTGCGATTAGGACGATTCTTTTCAAATTGAAAGTTGGAGGTACGAAAAGAATTAAAACGAAAATTAATGTTATCCATATTAATTATTTCCGGTGGAAGTTGAAAGTTGTTGCTAATCTTAAGTTTGTTTCTTTTCGGCGTCATGTACCAAATGGATAGCCTCGTCCAAGGTGTTGGGTTTAAACATGTTGACTTCTACTTGAGAAAACAAAAAAAAATCCGGATATATATATTTCCTTTTAAAAGTAGATTCGGCTACAAGCTTGACCATTTCAAGTTGCAGCAAAGAATTCTATAATTTTTCGATATATTGAGGAATAATCTCTCGTTCTCACTGCATAAAGATATTTCATTGTTGTTGTACATGAAGCTCGAATTTGGCAAAAAGAAAATTAGTGAGAACCTTCTTACCAAATGTATCTCAGATAAGAGAGCGATTAGTGCTCTTGCATGTGACATTCCACCATAAAGAAACTTTGTTGATAGCATAATGTGAAGCACACTTGATTTTATTATTTTTAGCATAACTTTTATGAGTCTAAACTTAGCCAACAGAGCACCTTATGACCATCTTTAATACCATCGTAAGTATTAAATTTAAAGGTACGTTTACTTATCTTCGTCTCTTTGTGACTGGATTGCGCTTCAAGGATGGTATTGATAGTACGGACCATAGCATCGTCAGCAAAGGAGATTTGGGATGAAGGACGCTTGAGAGATCGCAACTCTTACTTCAATTGGATTCAATGTTGGCACTCTTCTTCTAGTTGCATGGTTAATAAATTCATACGTTACTCCATGATTGGTTTTGGAAGCGGCAATATAGAATCTAAATTTGCACTGATGGACGGTCCTTTATGATACATGGTGATTGCATATGGCTTAATGAAGATATCCGAATAATAAAGATGCCTTGTAGAGACGCTTCGCCTGTGGTAAGAAATTTTTTGTGGGTAGACACAAAAATAAATAGCAACTTCTAAACAAAATGATAAGACAGAATAGGCAAGACATACATGAGTTTTCTATGATATTTTGATGAAATTTCGTAGTTCCGGAGTGACCGTGAAGAAATCCCCTTTTGGAGGATGCAAGTCAATGGTGATTTAGGCTGATCGGAGAGATTTGCAGGTGACTTGATCTAGGAGAGACTAGAGTTAGTTAAGTAAGAGATGATTAATTAAGAATTAAAAAATTAATTTAAAAAACCTAACTTTGAAGGACTTGAGGATCTCATCGATCTATTCACGGTGGCTAAAAACCCCTCCCCCCACGAAATTCAAAAGAAAGCTAAGCTTCTTAAAGCTTAAACAAGGCATAATTACAAAGCTTAATTAAGCTCTTACAAATCTTCTTTTGACCCAAAACTCTCAGAAATATGACACCATGATAGAGGGAGTTTGATTTTTCAATGTTGGACTGAACTTCAACATTTCTGAGTAGAGATGGGTTTTTGGGATTTTGAGGCTTTGGGAATCTAGCCGTGAAGTAGGTTTAAGCTGAGACGGGGACTGTAAAGCCCAATTGCTCCAGAGAGCTCGCCTTCGCATAAGAGGATAGACAATTGGAAGCCCCGGATCTAAGTTGAGCTCTGATACCACTGTTGCACAAATCGAATATAAGACTTGCGCGTAGTGAGTAGAAGAAGCTCTCCCTCACTTTCTTTTACTCATAAAAATGAAAACATCACTCATAAAACTCAAAATAGACTTAAAGAAGAGTAAAGCAAAATTGAGTGACATACTATTGGGTGCAATTTCTCCCCGTACGTGGAGTGGATATCTCATGCATGCCATATTTATAATATTAAAAATGAATCTTGCTTTGCTCTTTACAATCACTCTTTTTATAAAAGGGTTTGAGTTCACTGAATAAATTATTGCAATCACTTCTACAACTCACAACTAATATAAATATTTACAAAGAGGATGCGTGCACACCTTAGAATAAACAGCGGTGCGTCTATTCAAATAATTCAATGAAAAAGTCTATGGAATAAATTACACTTGCTGTGTATATCCAATTCATCTTGCTCTACACATCAACTATCAAAAATTCAAAAAATCATGTTTTAAAAAATCATTAACTGAATAAATGCAACTAGCCATAATAAATCAACTAATCATTGGAATTCCATTAAATAATCAAATCACGTAGACGTTAACATTTGTGATATGATGCCATGAATCATTGGAATTCCATTAAATAATCAAATCACGTTGATGTTGGCATTTGAGATACGATATTATGGCTAGCTGCATTTGTTCAGTTAATTATTTTTAAAACTTTTTTGAATTTTTAACAGCTAATATGTAGAGTAAGATGAATTGAATACACACGACAAGCATAATTTATTCCATATACTTCTTCATTGAATTATTTAAATAGACACACTGCCGTTTATTCTAAGGCGTGTGCATGCATCCTCTTTGTAATATTTATTGATACTTGAGATTTTAGGAGATATATTGAAGATATTTTAAAAATATTTCATGGCTCTTAGCGGTTGTGAGTTATACAACTGATTGCAACCATTTATTCAATCAACTCAAACTCTTTTATAAAAAGATTGATTGTAAAAGGTCTATCTTTAGGTAAAGCAAGATTCATTTTAATATTATAAATATGGCATGCAAGAGATACCCACTCCGTGTACGGGGAGAAATTGCACCCAATAGTGTGTCGCTCAATTTTGCTTTACTCTTCTTTAAGCCTATTTTAAGTTTTATGAGTCGTGTTTTCATTTTTATGAGTAAAAGAGAGTGAGACAAAGCTTCTTCTACTCGCTACACGCAAGTCTTGTATCTGATCTATGCAACACCTAGAGGGCTCCAAAGTACTATTGTCTATTGTAGAACTAGTTTCTAGTGGCTTCAAATCACATCAACAGTAACAACCTCCTATCTCACAATGGCTAGAATAGACTTCTAATAGTCTCAAAAAACGTTTTTTCCACTTATGTAGACAAGTTTTGTCAAGTGGTAACCTTTTGATTCCATTTTTCAACATTATTTAGATTATTAAATTAATTTTTAAAATATTAATTTCAAAAATTAGTTTAATAATCATTCTAGACCCCTTAAAAAATAATTCCACCAACCAATAATTAAATTGGCTAGGTCAATTTGTCTCCCAAGTATTCCTAAGCAATTATTAGCCCCTAGACTAGTATTACTCAATTAATTAATGCCTAGTCTCTAATATCACCACATTGATATTAGTGGCCAATAAATTAGTCTAGACCACATCTTTTTTTTGCCAATAAAATGTGGCTGATTATATTACTCAAAAAAATTGATTACAACGGAGTGGTCATGCTCAACAGACTAGCTAGAGCTGATAAAAGTCACAAATACATCATGTATACAAGCCTCTCAAGGTGGGCTGGGGGGGATGGGGGCAAGAAGCCATGGAAGGGGAGGGAGGAGAGGGTGGGGTGTATTGCCATCTGGGGCTGCTTGCCTGCGTTACGAAAAACAGGTCCTGGTCACCCTACGTGCGCATGAAATGACATCGAAGCTCCTGACGAGCCCTTGACTCGCCCTGCACCTGATCCGATCGGCTGCGGAGGTAGTGGATGATGGAGGTCCAGAGCTCTGCTAAGGTCGCCTGTACTGAAAGTCTCTCTCTGCCGAAAATCTCCTGACACCGCGCCTTCCAGATATGCCAACCAGTAAGACTCCCTATGATCTCCAATACCTCAGAGCGGTCTATTGTGGACTCCAGCACCTGCCAGATGGGTAGAGCCTCTAAACCGAACACTGCACATGACCCTATCTCGATAATGAATATCGTGTCCTGCATTCCGACCTCATACACAAGGTGACGGCCTTGGCTGATCGCCTGCCAGCAGAAAGCTCTGCATGAGATACATCCGAGGCTGGGTGCTATACGACGAAGGATGTGGCATGCTCCTCTACACACAAGTTGCGCCACCTCAAACGACCAGAGGCAATGCTTTGTGGTTTCCAGAGGCGAACCGCGGTGGCTTCTTGGTGACCACAGTAGTGACCAGCCATAGCCACTCTCCCGGATCCCACTCCAGCTCGTCAAGTGGCCTGCTCTCCCAGATCCAGAGGTGCCACTCCCTGAGCTCCTGCCAAAAGACAAAAGGATCCAGCCGCCATGTCTTCCTCTAAAGGACAATCACCCTGATCCTCTTCCATGAAAGGACAGCCATCCCCTCATCCTGCTGTCCTCTGTTAAGAGCCAAACACCCCCCGTCCTGTACATTAAAGAAAGTCCCAGGTGGAGTGCCGCCCACTCTACCTGCCACCTATAGGGGATGCCTCTGGTGAAAACCTAGCCGCTCATACCTCCCCGGGCTCTATCGGCTCTCGTATCGAAAGAGCAAGCCACTCCTGAGGTATTGCTGCGTCTATCTTCCTTCTCCTCAACTCCACTACTCTCTAGCAGCCTGATACTCGTTGCAGCACCTCCTCGTCCACCATCCTATACACCTCCTGCCATGTCCTGATGGTACGAGCCGGGCAAGCCTCCCAACCAGCCCACTGGATGTGGGGACATTCGCCAATCTGTGCCCCTTTCTGATCCTTGACCTGGGGGTTCCAAATCACCGACTGACATTCTATCTCCTCTTGCAGCCTGGGAGCCTCTAGATTAGGGCCTTACGAAAGCCCTGCCACACGCGGAGCAAGTTGCGTAGAAAAGGTGATCTGGGGGCTGGGGGAGGGGGGGGTGGGTGGGGGATGATCTATGCTGACGTGAAGATCCATCTCAGGGACGGCCTCCACTCCCCGCCTAAGTCTACAATCCTGAAGACCCTCCTGCAATAGGACCTTCCAGGTTTGCCCTCCCGGTGTGAGGCCGCGGACAACTAGCTTGCCCAAAAAGGCCATACTCTGATACTCTGGATCTATGATCCCAAGCCCTCTCTCTGACCGATGCCATATGATAGTCGCCCACACCACCTTGGCCCTGGGATCCCTGGAGCCATCTAACCCTAATATCCAATCTAATCCATAGAACCCTCCCTGCCACTATCGTCCCGTGGTCTCGTACACAGGCGGTAAGACTCGAGCCAATGGAGGTGCATACGCCTCCACTCTTGTCGTGGGCACCTATGGCGTGCTCCCAGTAGGTGTGCGAGCTGCCCGGAAGCACCTTCCCTACCCGCTGGGCCTGGGTGGGAGTGAGCTTGTGCTCCTATAGGAGTAAGATGTCGATCCGTCCGGCAAGGGCAGGCTACAACTCTTGCCAAACAATCAACTTCTTGGAACCACGTCCCCCATTGTAGTGGAGACTATTCACATTCCAAGATGCAAGGTGTAGGCTCATGGGGAAACCTGTGATTGACCAAACAGGCATCTGTTCGGTGTGGAAGCTACTGATGAGGAGGAAAAACTATGGGACATGCAAGTACGCTTTGCCGTAGGTCTGGACGGTCCAATCCCCAATGGTGGCCCTTGGATGGACCATAGGGGTGATAGATGCTCTAGGTGGTACTATCAATGCATCTATCAGCCATGCTGAGAGTCATGACTCTGTACACTGGTAGAAACAGGCCTCCTGTGCCAAGGGCCACTCGATCACATCCCTCGGAGCTCTCCATTGTGGGGGGCTCGAAAGATAATGCTGCTACCTCCACACCAGCCCACCAATTAATGTCCATCATGCAACCAAGCCAGTGCTATGCAAACAAGGCTAGTCCTTCTTCTCCCATCCACTGAGAGATGTGATCCACCACCTGACTCTTCAACTCCTCCTCTACCTGTGTCATCGTTCAATCCCCTGAGTGAAAGAACTGAAGGAAAAAAGCATGGTTTAGTCCATCCGGTGGTACTAGTAGATAGACCTTGTCCCTCCTTGACTTACGAATCACGAAGATCCCCACCTCTAGAGGTAGTGGAAACTCTCCACGCTCCGCAACTCTCAGGTAGGACTATGGGCCACTGCGGAAGAACTTCTGTGGTAACAACTGTCCATGTCTCGATGAGCTATGACAGGCGGCAAGGGCTGATGAGCTGGTGGCTGTGTGGGAGGGGGAAAACTGGTGGTGTGGGGAGGATGTGGGCGTGTGTGGCTCATCACATCCTGCGGGAGGAGGGGGGGTGGATATGGGGGGGATCACCTGAAACAGGTGCCGATCAAGAGTGATGCTCGCCAAGGGGGTTTATGGGGGAGAGGAGAATCGAGGGATGGTGGGATGGTCGGAGGTACGTAGCAAGTGTGGGGGGAGGGTGTAAAGAAAATACCCTAACACAAAAGCATAAACAGAAACCGTACAACAAAGCACAAACTGATTTAAAAAACACAGTTAGGGTTAGGGTTAGGGTAACTCAGAGACAATGAACACAGTGAATAAATGAAATGATATGACTACTAATAATACGATGCTCATGCAGCAAACATACTATGTAGTGAATGAATACTGAACCTCAAACTCCTGTATCTCAAGGATCAGGGCAAGATAATGAGCTGAAGAGTATGTCGTACTCCGAACGGATCCCGAATCGCAGCAAGACAGCCTCCAGATGTCGAACACCAGCAAATGCAGAAGTGTGAAGCTGGATCTGATGCGGACAGCAATGAGGAGAGAGAAAGACTAAAAACATAGATAGGACAGCCTGCAAGAGAGAGAAAGACTAAAAACGCAGGCAAGACAACCTGCAGCAGAGAGGAATACTGCAACAACTGCAGCAGGAGAGAGAAAACTACAGACAATAGCTAACAGCTGAGAGAAAGACTGCAGTGACTGCAGCAAGAGAGATAAAACTATCAAGGCAGCAGCTGAAGCTTGCAAACGCAGCAGTTTGCTGATGTGGCAAGCTATACGACAGCAGTGCAGATGATCAGCAGTCAGTCGCCAAGCAAAAACAACAGCAATCAGCGTGTGGAGGGCTAGAAACAAGCGCCAAACTATAGGGAACAATGATGGACAGCAAGGGCTGAACTATCCTCCGCGAACGGGGTGTGGGCAGCAAGCTGATAACACCTGAAACCTGCAAAAACGAGATTCAAGGAAGAGTAGAGGGCTGGCTGCCAATTTATAGAAAATTAGGGTTCTAGATCCTCTCTCACTTAACTCTCGCGATCCACTTCCTGTTTTAGGGTTTTGGCTAAAGTAAGCCTAAAATAAGCATGTTTTGGGGCTGTTTAAGTGGCTAAGAGCAATTCTTAGCACAAAAGAGGGGGGGCGTTGGTGACCCTTGAAGAAGGGGGCTGTGGGCCAGGGTCAGTGGAGGAAGCCTGGGAGGTGGGAAGAGAGGGGGGATGGGTGTGGGGACTGTGGGATCTCAGGTGGGGTAGTCTGTGGCGCGGGTCGTGGCTATGGGGGACTGCGGTCCTGCCGGGTGGGGTGGGCAGGGGGGGCTGCAGAGTGCTCTGCCAAGGGGGTGTCGCTCGCCCTCCTACTCCCTGCTGACGAGGCTGGGTCTGGGGAGCTGGCTATGGCCCCCTCTGCCGTCTCCCTCTTTGTCGTCTCTGCACCCATATGAAGCTGTCAGCGTCCACCTGTGGGCCTGTTAGCGGAGCCGCCTTGGCTCCAAAACGCGTGTAATCTGCAGCCTGATGCCCAAAGTCGTGGCAGCGCAAGCATTGCTCTGGTTGCCCAATTACAATGACCTGCTACCTAAAGGAGTGACCTCCTGCCTTAATCTCCAGGAACTTTGGTATACTCTTTGTGTCTTTCACGGCCACTTGTACCTTTGGGACACCTGTAGCTGTTACTGCATCCGCGAAGGAGGCAAGGAGAATTGTGCCGAAGAGCCGTCCAAAGTGCTCCACTAACTGGCGGTACCCTACCGCCAATCCAGAGAAAAGTAAAGTGACTGGATGTCTGAGAAATCTGTTGTGTAGCGTAAATGAGTCCACAGTGAAGCCGCTATACCAGGGAACCATGTAAATGACCCCCTTTGTGGAGGCATAGGGCGAGCTCTCCACTAACTCACGAGCTGCATCTGCAGCTGTGAGTCGAACCATGAAGATCCCTCCGCCCATGAGGATTGCCTCTACAATCTGTGTTGTGTCAATGCGCAGCGTGGAGTGGAGCCAATCCCGCAGCTGGGTCCTCGATAGTGGGAATATCCAACAAACTGACCAAAGATCGTTGTTTCTTTCAACTCCAGCTCTGTGGCACGAACGGCTAACAGTTGTTCCTCAGAGAGGATGATGCGCAAGGTGTTTCACCGGGGGCGCTCGCAGAATGCGCCGGCATCTGACCAAAGGTTTCCATTGCACGTCCCTACTGGGAACCTACCTATCACGCTGCTGTGCTACCCGGGGGGGAGGAGATCGTGAGGAGGGGAAGGAAAAATTTTATTTTCAACACGGTGGTGTGACCTCACGACGGAGAAGACGAGGGAGCGTGCTTGCGGGGGGAGGGGGGGAGGGAGGACTGGCGCAGATGGACTGTTCAATCGAGACGGGGGGGACAGCATAGCGTCCCGATGTCGGGAGCCGTTTTTTTCCGAAAGATCACAAATTGTGGCTTACTATGTTGACGTTCAAATCTAGAATCTTACATAGATGTGGAAGCAAAAGAAGAAGGATCAAAAGTAGAAACTTGTATACCTTGTACCAAAGTCGATGCACTAGGTTGGAAGAATAGAACATACTCCAGATCTATTTCTCTAATCAAGGGATCCATCCATAACAGAGGCTCCAATGATCCTACAAAATTTTCATATTCATGCCCAACATCTAAAGGTAAAGGGTCATATTTACCTTCAATGGTTTGCAAGGATCGATACATGAGAATCAAGCCATACTCAGCCCATAAAATCTCAAAGGATCCATAAACATCATGATAGACACGGAGTCACTCTACCAATTTTAGAACCTTGTAGGATGTTTTGGAGTTTGAAGTGGCATGGAAGTATTCAAAGTCATCTTCCCTCTAAAAGTTCTTGTTTCTAATGACGAGATTTATGATCAAGGGCCTAGATTTCTTTAGAGAGTACCTAGCTCTGACACCATGTAAAGATATACTCAAAGGTAGAATACAAATACAATATACAACAAAGCACAAACTAATAAAAATGTCAATAAGGTTAGGGTAACTCAAAGACAATGAGCACAAAAGTAAACAAATAATGAATGGATAAATACAATAATCAATGCCATGAACACACTATGCAAAGTGAATTCACGACCTCAAATTCTCGTGTCTCTGAAGGACTGAAGTAGAGCCTATGAGATGGAGTGTGTTATACGTTGTACCGATTCCCAAAATGCGACTAGTAGCCTCCCGAAATCATCAGCAACTACAAACGTAAATCTATAGAGTCTGGATCAGCTTGAACACACAGTAGCAGCTCCAAATACCGGGCAGCAGGCTGGAGATGGTCTGGAAGATGAAGGCAACAGCAGCTGGCTGCAAAACGTAGCTGTCAAGTGCCCCTAGAGGTAGAGGTGACTGCTATAGGCTGCAAACACAAATTGCAGGTGAGCTGGCAGCAGCAAACACAAGTGACTTGCGGCTCTCTAACTGATGACAATGGCTAGGAACAGAGTGGATAGGCTGTAAGGCTGCCGCCTACAGCAAATGCAAGGACAAGAGGAATGGAGACTGATACCCAAGAGCTGACGCAGGCTAGTCATGACCACGAACTGAGGTATCCAACACCGAAGGGTGTAGACAATAGTGGAGATCGCCAACTAACGGAGAACATGAAAATACGAGATGGGCTCAATGGACATGTGCCTAATATTTATAGATGAGTGGATCCTCCCAAATTAGAGTTTGGATTATGGGTCACAAACACCCTCTAGGAAATCACTCATTTAATCAAACTTTTGGTAATAAGCATGTTTTGGGGCTGTAATAAAGAGCTAATCAGTAAATAACACAATTTTTAAGCTCAACAACCACTTCTTTACACCCATTGGTCCAACTTCATCTTGTGGAAAAGAAGCCATAGAACCAGTGGGTCAGACTTGTATGTGAGAGTGGGAGGGAGAAGAAGATATCATTATCTCCAAAATGATGGAGCGGAATGAAGAAGAATCTAGAACCAAAGATAATGTTGCCACTTGCGGCTGTTCACAACCTTTATTCATCTTCACGAAGAGTGAGGATCTATAGCTCTTGGGGCAACTCTACTCTGATACCATCTAAAGAAACGGTAGGATTTACAGGGAGGAATACAATTGATGATGCTTGCTGCAAGGATGCACCTGTGCACCAAAAATTCACCAGAGAGAGGACTGATAATTGGTTCCAATCAAGAAGGATGATGTCGCACAGAGTCATCGAGTCTCTGGGTGATCAAAACATAGGTGTGACAATTGCTCTTGAGCTCCAACACTAGGTGGCAGAAATATGGCTGGGCAGCCAGATCAGGCCTTGAAATACAACAAAGAGGGAGACATATGAGATGACATATACTGCAAGAACTTCTTCTCCCCAAAAATACAGATCAGAATTGATTGTTCGCAAGTCGGTATGGTAAGAAAAGTGTCACCAGTTGTAGACGGAGTGGCTGCAGATCAAACAAATGGTCACCAAGATGAGTGAAGATTGCCAAGCTGAGCAAGCCACCTGATCAGCTGAACAAGAGGGAGAAAGTGATCTGATTGTGAAGAATAGATGGGAAGATGTGGAGAATACCCACAACATGCTCTATTTACAGGATCTTGGGGTATTTGTCCTACCATGTGAAACATGTGCCAATAAATTTGAGTTAAGCCTTTTTGGGGCTGTTAATGGAGACCAAAATTAGGAATTAATGGACTATAATTAAATGTTAATGCATTGTGATGACTTTGGTTGCTCAACACCCCTCTCTTGCCCAAAAATGTGCCCTAAGAAGAGGAGAGAGAGAGAGAGAGAGAAAGATTTACGAAAAAAAAAGAGAGAGAGAAAGAGAGAGAGAGAGAGAGAGAGAGAGAGAGACATTTGAAGTTCAAGGAATTTTCATGTTTCCCAAATAGAATAAAGAAACCATAATCTAAAAGGAAACATCTAGCTAGGAAACAACAAATAACTAGAAATATTAAACAAAGCACTCGAGATCTAATATAATATGGAATTGATATGGAGATCAATATCATCCCAAGATATCTCTCATAGGTCTATCCAACATGGATAGGCTGAAGCATCAAGGTAGGGCTGCTCAATGATGTGCCAATGTCATTTGGATCCTCCCGTGGTACCTTGAGCAGGGATATATACCAGCAAGTTGTGAGCGGTATGCTTTGCATCTCCTAATGGCTCTGTCTAGGGTGACTCCCCTATGGTGAAACATAGGATCGGTCTAGGGTATGCTATGAAATATCAAGTGTAGCTATAGCTTTGATGAAGTCAGTCAGAGTGTGCTACCATGGATCCCCAAGATACCTCCCTAGTGACTAAAAGAGGTGATCTCTATGACAACACAGCTCGAAAAGGAAGAGTCAAAGGCAGCATTGATCTCGGAGTCCATCACCCTAGATAGTGGCCGACTCCCTCTCGAAACAGACAATGGAAGCACCCTTAGATCTGATAGTACATTGAGCACTTGCATATATAGTGCTCCTCAATCTTCGACTCAAGCTGGCAAAGCTGGAAAATTCAACCTTTTAGGGCAAAGGGGATCTGCTCCCCATAGTGATAATTGGTCCCTATCCGTAAGAGGTGTGAAGATCTATGGAGTTTACAATGGTAAATTGCACTCTCATGGAACACTCTACTCCATGGGATAAGTGTCAGAGTGAAGCAATGCAGAAGCAAATGACTGAGACAAAGAGTGAACAAAGAGAGAAGAGAGAGAGAGAGAGAGAAAGAGAGTGAAATGCAGAAAATCTGTAGTAAAGAATGTTGTATAAGGATGCAGAATTATACACGGGTGCAGAGAGAATATTTGTCTATGTCTCCACCTCGAAGATCTCGGTCTCCGTTAGCCCCGAGAGCAATCTCTGCGATCTGCAGCCTGAAATCTGTGAGAGACAACTGACCAAGGCTGCTGAATAAAAACCCTATTTATAGGCTGAAAATAATGCCTGGAAATAATCAGGTCGGCTGCAATTAATGCAGCCGACTGCTGCAATCCCCGACTGCTACCGTGTGGCACCTAGCCAACTTCCTGCCGCGTGGTGCTGTCTGTCCAGGTGATGATGCTAACACCCCCTCACAGATCCTAGACAAGGCAACAAGCAGAGGGATTTGGAATGTCGGCGAAGTAGAGACTGGGGAAGTGCCTTCGTAAACAAATCTGCAAGGTTGTCTTCAGTCTTACAGTATTCCACATCGATGGTCTCATCTAGAAGCGTCTCCTTGATGAAGTGGTACTGGATTTCGATATGCTTCCTCCAAGCATGGAATACAAGATTCCATGCCAAGGCAATGCAACTCTCACTGTCGCACCGCAGAATAGTAGGACGAGTCAGAGGGTAGCCAAGATCCTCCAACAATCTCCGAAGCCACACAGTCTCACATGTGGTAGAAAACGCAACCCGATACTCCGCCACCATTGTTGAAGATAGGGCTACCGTGGGCTGCTTCTTGCTACTCCAAGAGATAGCACCAACACCCAAGATAAAATAATAACCTATAGTAGACCACCTATGGTCCACATCGCCAGCCCAATCTGAATCACTCCAGCATGCAAGAACAAGATTGAAAGCACCTGTACCTACTGGATAGGAAATCCCAAGGTTGGAGGTCCCCCTCAGAAACCATAGTATCCTCTGAGCAGCCTGCCAATACATCTGTTGAGGTGCACTCATGAACCTAGCCAAGAGACCTACAGTAAAACATACATCAACCCATGTGTTGAGGAGCCAAATCAATGATCCAATCAGCTGACGGTAGTGGGTAGCATCCGCCAAAGGAGAATCTGAGTGTGGAGTGGCCTTCTAGTTCGGATCCATAGGAGTAGAAATGGACCGACAATCCTCCATCTCAAAAGTCACCAAGAGCTCTTGTACATATCATTGCTAAGAGATGAAAATCCCCCTCTAAGTCTGATAAATCTCGTGGCCCAAAAAGAAATGGAGATGTCCTAAATCCGTCATCTCGAACTTTTGATGAAAGGTTGTTTGCGTCTCTTCGACCTTGTGGGCATGGTCACCTGTAACGAGCAAATCATCAACATACAAAACAAACAACACACGACCACCCTCGAAAGTGTGCACATAAAGCTACACATTGGCCCTAGAGCGCCGATAGCCTAACTTTGCTTGGAGAAATGAATCAATCTTCTCGTTCCAAGCACGCGGAGCCTGCTTCAAGCCATACAAGGCCTTCTTCAACCAGTAAACCTTCCCATCTAAGGAACCAAGGCCAAGAGGCTGCTCAGCATAGATCTCCTTCTTCAAATCACCGTTCAAGAAGGCCGACTTCACATCCAACTAAAAGATGGGCCATCTCCTATGACTAGCCAAGGCAAGAATAGCACGGATAGTCACCATATGGGCAGTAGGGGCAAAAGTATCATGGAAATCAACACCTGGGCGCTGAGTAAAACCTTTAGCAACAAGACGAGCCTTGCTTGTCCAAAGAGCCATCACTATGATACTTGGTCTTGAAGATCCATTTAGCACCAATCACCTTCTTATTAGAGGAACAAGGCACAAGGAACCAAGTGCCATTCCACTCAATAGCCTCCAACTCGGCTTCCATCGCTTTCCGCCAATGAGCAGACTATAAAGCCTCCTTCATGGAGGTAGGCTCTCTATCCTGCATAACACGAGACATCAAATAGTAGATAGAGCAAACAAGCTCCATAGAATGTGTCTGGTGCCTCCATGACCTCTGCAGTCCATCCTACGGTTGCCACTTTTCAGGGATCCCCTCGATCCCTGAATCTCGAAGTGTGTCACGGGCCCAACGAGGAGGAGACCGAATCTCGCCTCTCGTCGCTCTCTATCTACTGAAGTTTCTAGAAGGTCCACCGACAACAGAGGACCAATTGGTGAATTTGGTGGCTAGGAAGTAGGCTTGTCATCTAAAGAAGAGTCCTCAAGAGACACAAACTCGAGAGGAACAATCATTGGGGCCCATCGGGATCTCCAAGAACACGGTGGTTCTCACCCTCCTCTTGGATTGGAACCTCCATGAACCGAATGTCACGACTTATATAAACATCCCGCTTTACAGAATCATACAATTAGTAGCCTTAAGATTGCGAGCTATAGCCCACAAACACCTGTCTTCTAGAAGCCGCTTCAAATTTGTCACGTTGTGTCTTCAGAATGTGAACATAAGCATCACACCCAAAAACCCTAAAATAATAAACATCGGGCTTTGACCCAAAGTACGCCTCATAAAGAGTCATACCAACAACAACAGAAGTAGGGGAACGATTAAGGATGTGAACTGCAATAGCCACAGTCTCAACCGATAGACACTGAGGTGTCTGACGATGCCCCATCATGGTACAAGCCATCTCGATCACACTGCGATTCTTCCACTCCAAGATGCCATTCTCGTGAGGGATGTTTGTATTGGCAAACTCTTGGTGAATACTACGATTTGCACAAAAAAGAGTAAACTCATTAGAAACAAATTCTCCGCCCTTATCCGATCGAAGGTCTTCAACTTCCGCCCCGATCGATTCTCCTCAAAGTGCAACCAATCCTCAAAGTTGGAGAAAGCCTCCAACTTCTACTTCAAGAAATAGGCCCAGTCATCCGGTTGTGATCATCTATAATAAGCATGAAATACAAGCTCCTACAAAGAGATTCTACCCTCATCGGTCCACAAAGATCAGTAGAAACAAGCTCCAAGGGTGCTGAAGACCACCTCGAAGCCTTGCTGGGAACAACATCATGAGTCTGCGTCCCACAAATGCAAGATACACAAGGCTGCTAACTCACCACAATATCCGGAAAACTTCAAAGAAACTTGTCCTTAGACACCTTCCGAAGATAATCATAATTGAGGTAACCAAACTACTCGAACTGAGTTTGAGAGGTAAGAAGAAGAGAAGTCAAGGCACAAAAAGACCGCAACTTGTAGACTCCATTCTCCTCATAACCTGAAGAAAAAACCTGTCTTGGCCCTTGATCAAGAATTCGAAAAGAATCCACATCAAATTCGACCAAAAGGCCAAGGCAACAAATCTTGTGTATCGAGAGAAGACGATACCCCAAAGCCTACACATAAAGTATCTCAAATGCATGGGCACCACCAAGCCCATCTGGAATAAGATGCATATTGCCCCGTCCATAAATAGGAATAGATGAACTATCACCAATGAGAATCTAACCATGAGAAGGCCGCAAATGAGTAACACCTGCGGAAGAAGAAGTCAAGTGCCAAGAGGCACCACTGTCAACAATCCACTCTCGAGTGAATGGGGCCGTCGACGCACCATCAAAAGCTGTCAAGGTCGAATCCTCAACCACCTCCAAATGCAGGAAAGTAGCTAATGAGGGAGCCGCCACCACTCCAGAATCCTTTGAAGATTTCTCCTTCTTCTCCTTGTCCGAGCAATCCTTCTTCCAGTGGCTTGTTTTGCCACAAATGTGACAAGTAGACTCCTTATCTTTGTCCTTCTTAGATTTGTTCTCCTCCTTCTATGGGTCCTTCCCCTTCTTCTGAGAGGATTGACCAACCAAAGCCTCAGATTTCGAAGTAGTGGCTCCTTTCAGTTGCTCCTCTTGATCCAAGACCATAGGAACCAACTCTTCCCACCAGAGAGTCTCAGACTGCCCTGAAGCAATCAAGGCGGAATAAAGACCACTGAAGTGAGGCGGTAACTGTGAAAGGAGAGTTATTGCCATGTCTTCAGAAGTGATCACCTTCCTTGCGTTTTGAACTTGCATCTAAAGCTATCTTAGCTTGTTGATATGCTCCCGCATGGATGATAACTTATTGACACTCATGATCCGCATTTGCACTTCCAAAGAGACTTGCTTCATGATGGTCATCTAACTATACATCTGATCCAACTCCAGCTATATCTCCCTAGCCACTGTCAAATGCTCTATATAAGAGATAACAGTTGTAGTACATGAGAGAAATAAAAGCGAGCGAATGCGAGAATTGAGTTTATCCCAATGTGCGTGAGCCTTTGCCAACTCCACCTTCTCACTAGAAGAGAGTCAGGAATCCTCACGTGAAAAAGGATGATTGATTGCCTTCGTAACAAGCTCCGCCAAATCATAGGACTCCAATATGGCAAGCATCATGACCTGCCAAATGCGGTAGTTCTCACCATCGAGCTTCTGATATGAAAGAAGAGCCGGTAGGACAGGCGCCTTTTGGTCCATGATTTCCTAACACTCTGTCTTGGCCTCAGAAGACATCTTCACCTACAATGCTTGCACAAAACACAGAGAGAGAGAGAGAGAGAAAAAAAAAGAGACAGTGAAACGTAGAAAATCTGCAGCGAAGAATGCTATATAAGGATGTAGAATTATACACGAGTGCCGCAAGAATATATGTGTATGTCTCCACCTCGAAGATCCCGGTCTCTGTCAACCCCGAGAGCAATCTCTGCAGTCTGCAACCTGAAATCTGTGAGAGACAACTGACCAAGGCTACTAAATAAAAATCCTATTTATAGGCTGAAAATAATGCCTAGAAATAATCATGTCCGCTACAATTAATGCAGCCGACTGCTGCAGTCCAACTGCTGCTACATGGCACTGCATGTCCGAGAGATGACACTAACAATAAGTGTGTATCCATGTATCTGGACATTGGAGAATACATGTAGAAGATTGTCATAGCACAACATAAAAAGAAATTTTTTTCCATTATTTTATATATTTAATTGTTTAGTAAATTTGTTACCTTTACACTTGCCAAATATAAAGCAAAGTACATTAGAACAACTATTGATGAGTAGTCACAGGTTATGATGGACCCACGTAGTGGGTTAAAGAAAAGATAGTGTACACTTTCACCCATATGATCCCATTGGGTGTCTATGACCAAAACTCCAGTATATCAGGATCAAGCTTGCACATGGAAAGGATTAATGCCTTGAACTCTGGACTAGATCTACCAAAACAAATAGTTACAATCAACAAGATGGTATAATCATGAAATGTTAGGAACCGTGGAACAAGTATGTATCCATATATCTCAACCAAATCACAAAACCATTGGAGAATACGTATAAAAGATTGTCATAATACAAACAAAAAAATTTGTCTTCCTTATATTATTTTACATGTTTAATTGTTTATTAGATTTGTTTTCTTTGCACTTACTAGATATAAAGAAAAGTACATTAGAGTTGACCACTGATGAGTGGTCACAGGTTATGGTGGTCCCACACAGTGGTTTAAAGAAAAGATAGTGCACAATATCACCTTTATGACCCCATTAGGCGCCTATAACCAAAACTCAAGCATTTCAGGGTGAGACCCACACATAGAAAGGATTAATGCCTTGAACTGTGGGCTAGATCCACGAAAACAAATAGCTACAATCAACAAGATGGCATAATCATGAAATGTTTATACAATGTGCATGTGCAAGCTGAAAAATTAAAATGCACATATCTTTATATAAAAAACTCATATGAAAATTTTAGCATTGTTTTTATAATGTACTTGTAAAGAGTTTTTAATAACATCCATATTAGAGTAGGAAATCTCTAAATTTTAGGAGGTCCCCAAATATTAGGAGCCAAGGATTAGTCTAAAAATGCTAGTCCTAAAAAATAAGGATGACATTCTAAAAATAGTAAGTTTTGTGTTTTAGCATTGTTTACTATAAATAGTAACTTTCCCTTTTTACACTAGCTCTCCTCTTTCTCCTATAAAGAGAGCTCATTTTTCGTTATTCTACATTAGTTTTCTTGGCTGTAAGCTCTTCTACAAGAGTTTAAGATAGCCTAAAGTTAGCCCCATCCATCTACATCATCATCATCCACTTGCCCATCATCGAATATCTCCATACTTCCTCTTTTTTTTATGTTGTTTTACGTGATAGCAAACCTATAATTCAGTATAACCCTTCTTCTCACACTCTTCTTTCATTTCAAGAACAAGAAGCAAGCCATATATCGCGTATTGTTATTTATCAATAGAGAAAGCCTGATTTTCTCTCTTTCTTTCTCATCTTATAAAGAAATCTGTTATTTTTATCGTATAGTAAGTGATGCATGTGTGCATGTATATCTTTACATGATCCCTTAAGAATGAAAACTACTTCTTACTCGTTTGTTGATTGTAACTGAGCTCTTCATTGAAGGACTTGGATTGACCGAAAATACATTCATTCACAATAGACACGCAGGTGCATGGGCGAGCAGGTGGGGGGGTAAGGGAAGGGGGGAGGGGAGGGGAGGGGAGGGAAGGGATTATTGCCCATCTTCAACCCTCAATTTTATCTCCATTATTTTTCCATTTCCATGGCTGTAGGCTATCATATTCAACTTTAAGCGTTTGTTCTCTCCTTTTCTTGAAATACTTAATCTCAAAAACAAACAAATATTATAATTATTGAGCATACTACGTTGTTCGAGGTGTTTACAAAGATGCTTTTGAAAGAAAGTCATCTTTATTCCTAAGTCCTAGATATAGGCACCAAGCAAGTCCTAGCTCTATATAGTTGAATAATGTCCATGTTAGCAGTCATGTTTGTCATGCCTTGTCATCTCCTGCCTGTGAGCCTCGGTCTGAGTCAGATGAGGACTTTAGGAGCTCTGACTTGTCTATCACTTGTTTTGACGGAGGAGGTAGCTCATTCTAGAGCACTCAGATATGCATTTCCCGGGGTAGTTTCTGCATTCTTCAGCCTGCCTCACCTGCCGGACATTGTCCACCCTTTCCGGGATTTTTCTGAGCATTCCTGGCATTTTTACCAGCATTAAATGCTGGTCGGACATATTTATGGCCTCAAATTTCAGGTCGGCCAGTTTGTGGGTTTTTTGGCTATTTATAGCCATTTCCCACTTGGCAGTCAGTTGTATTATCATCTTCCCTCCTTCTTTGGCAGGTGCACACTCCGACTCCGTCATCTTCCTCCGTCTTCGGTGCTGCCGTCATCATCAGCCTGATCTGGTGCCCTCACTGATGCTTCGGGCTGCGTGCAGGGACTGATCAGTCCATTTCAGTGTATTCAGCATTCATTTCAGTCAGTGCAGATTTTCTTCCTTCATTCTCTGCTTTCTCTCTCCTCTCCTCCGTGTTTGTGTTCTTCTTCCGTTGCGCACTCTCACATGGTATCATCGCCAAACTGAGAGCACGGAGGTCTTCATCGACTGGAGAGACACCACACCTATCATCTGTTGCTGCCCCCCCTTCTCTCCAACAGCCAGGCGGCCCCTCCAGGTGGTCTATATATTTGCGTTTGCTGCATCAGCCCCTTCCAGAGGCTGCCACGTCATCAACCAGCCCCTGTCTACTTGCGTTTTCAGCTGGGCGGCCTTCTCTTCAGCTGGGCGACTCCACTACAGGCTGCGTTTTGCATCCAAGGTGGTCGTTTTCCCTCCTGGCGGCTCATCTCCAGCTGGAGCTTCTCTTCTTGGCTGCGTTTTGGTGCCTGGCAACTTTCCCTCCGGATTTTGTGCCCTACACAGCTGCGTTTTCACCTTCTGGTGCTAGGCGACCTGATTTCCTGGAGTTTGGTGGTTCTTCTGGTGGTTGGTGACCCTTCTGGTGGTCATTCTTCGGCATCGGCACAGTTTTCTATTGGTGTTTGGTGTTTTGCAGATTTAGAAGATGTCTTATCATCAGTTTACAGGTTTTGATGATTCAGATGATGAGCTTTTGTCTCGACATTCATCTGAACGGAGGCGTGATTTCTATCACGAGGACCGTCGTCCGGAGTCTATTCCTCTTTCCCGTCCCTCTTCTATTCATGTATCTCGGCGAGCCCCTTCCAGTGGGCCGAAGATGCAGCCTTTGGTACCCCCTGTACAGGTACCCATACTTCCTCAGCTGCCCAAAGAGGACCGGTTGGATGGCTCCAACTTTTCTCTATGGTCCTGCAAGGTGGAGTGTATCTTGGACTCCTTCGATCTTTGGGAGCTTGTTTCTGTTCCTATTCCCCGGCCTAAGGTGGATCCCGCAGATGGGACATCTATGGATCGTGCAGCCTTATGGGATCGGCTTAATTCTAGAGCCAGATCTTTCCTCTTTCTAAGTTTGCAGGATTCTGTCCTTGTTCATGTTCACAGGTTGAAGACTGCAGCAGACGTGTGGAGAAAGCTCGTATCTCTCTATCAACAGAAGACATTTGCCCACCGGATATCTCTTGAAAAGAAGTTGCGGATGCTCGCTATTGATGATAGTCCTTCCATGAAGGACCACATCAACAGATTACAGGATACGAGGGATGAGCTTGCATCCCTCGGTCGGACGATATCTTCTGAAGACATGGCTATGATTCTTTTGACTCAGTTGCCATCGCCTCGGTTTGATGTCTTCTACACCAGCCTTCTTACATCGAGGACCCGTGAGAAGCTTCTATGGGAGGAGCTATCCCCGCTTGTCTTGGAGCATGATGAGCGACTCAGAGAGGTCAGTGCTAGTGGATCCGACTCTACTAGAGCCTTTGCTGCAGGTTCGGGAGGACAGAAGAAGAAGAAGACGAAGTCAAAGGCTAAGACGACGGACAGTTCTTCAGGCTCTGACTCAGATTCAGAGAGACTGAAGTGCCCACACTGTGGGAAAGGGACACATCCCGAGGAGAAATGCTGGAAGAAGTACCCTCAACTTCGTCCGGGAGCGAAGGGTGGATCTACAACGGAGCCTTCTTCTACCTCTACACCAGCTGTTACCCATGAGTCAGTGTTCCTTCATATCCATGCTTTGGAGGAGGATCCTTCTTCTGTGGCTGTAATGTCTTCTGCGCAGCCTTGGTTAGTGGACAGTGGTGCTTCAAGTCATATGACTCCCCAAGGTGATTTGTTACAGGATCTCCGTCCATCAAAGGGTTCAGTCACTATTGGTGACATTTTATCGGTGCCTATTAGTGGTGTTGGCACATTGCCTTTGTTTACCGACCGACCTTCGAGCTCCTTTTCACAGGCCCTGCATGTTCCGGATTTGGGCCTTCCCCTCCTCTCAGTTTATGGTCTTACGAGGCTTGGCACACGAGTGATCTTCACCGAGCATGCCGTTGTTATTGAGGATTCTTTTACAGGAGCTCTCTTATCTACAAGTTGGCAGGAGAGCGGGCTTTACAGGCTCCATTCCTCTTCTTTGATGCAGGGTCCTCCGAGGCAGTCTATTGCTACACCCGTTCCCGCTTGTGCACATTCTATTCCACAGGTTCCTTCCCATCCTCCACCCTCTCCTCCGGTGGTTCCCTCGTACCCCCCATCCCTTTCAGAGGGGGACGATCTCGGTGATGCGGCTGTGGATTCCCTGGCCCCTAGTGTTTTAGAGGGGGCTTTCCAGGATCGTGAGGAGCTCCTTCAGCAGCAGTCTACATCGACGGACTTCATCGACCTTGGCATTCCTCTTGCCACCCCAAGATTCGTTTCTTCCTTGGCCTTCCACCACATCCAGGATCTGAGAGGGGGTGTTAGCAGTCATGTTTGTCATGCCTTGTCATCTCCTGCCTGTGAGCCTCAGTCTGAGTCAGATGAGGACTTTAGGAGCTCTGACTTGTCTATCACTTGTTTTGACGGAGGAGGTAGCTCATTCTAGAGCACTCAGATGTGCATTTCCCGGGGTAGTTTCTGCATTCTTCAGCCTGCCTCACCTGCGGGACATTGTCCACCCTTTCCGGGATTTTTCTGAGCATTCCTGGCATTTTTACCAGCATTAAATGCTGGTCAGATCAGCATTAAATGCTGGTCGGACATATTTATGGCCTCAAATTTCAGGTCGGCCAGTTTGTGGGTTTTTTGGCTATTTATAGCCATTTCCCACTTGGCAGTCAGTTGTATTATCATCTTCCCTCCTTCTTTGGCAGGTGCACACTCCGACTCCGTCATCTTCCTCCGTCTTCGGTGCTGCCGTCATCATCAGCCTGATCTGGTGCCCTCACTGATGCTTCGGGCTGCATGCAGGGACTGATCAGTCCATTTCAGTGTATTCAGCATTCATTTCAGTCAGTGCAGATTTTCTTCCTTCATTCTCTGCTTTCTCTCTCCTCTCCTCCGTGTTCGTGTTCTTCTTCCGTTGCGCACTCTCACAGTCCATTCTCATAATCCTGTTGTATGTAGTTCTGTGTAGATGTATGTAGTTGAATAATGTCCATTCTGATGATCCTGTTGTATGTAGTTCTGTGTAGTTGTATGTAGTTGAATAATGTCCATCCTAATGATCATATCGAGCTCCTCAATGCTAAGCTCTAAGCAAGGAGAATCCAAGTCGTATTGTAGAGATAGAAGATGATCTATATATAGCCCGTGTAGTTGTTACCATGTGTCTATCTAAGCATACTAGCACTCAGTGTCACTCTACAATGCTAGCTATTTAGATGACTTTAAAGCAAGTCTAGAGTATCCATGGCTCGTGAGGCTCCAAAGCCTATGCATAAAAATCACTATTTAGAAAAGAGCCTCCACCACAATAGTTGATACTCTCATCTCTACTCTAAATATCTCATGTGACACTAAGGACTTACTCCTAATCATCCATGAGATCATCATTACTAGAGGCCCCTTTATTTGCTCCCATCAATCATACCCCTCCCTTCCATCTAGTAGTGACTGCTCTACTACAGCTCTCCTCCTATGGTAGAGGCTCAATCCCCAAATAGAAAATCCATATAAGAGTGCCAGTGTAACCACTGTATCAAAGAGCTAGAGCTTCATTACAAGCTCTTGAAACTATATATACGCACATTGGTTCTCCATGGCTCCTAATGCTACATAGGCTCAAGTCAATTTTTCGTCAGTTGCTCCTCATAGTGAGTCTCGGTTCTACGAAAGTAATCCCCAAGTAGACGTATCTTTGGACAAACTTCACTATCTCCCCATCACATGTAAACACCATGACCTTGCTCTTCCCAAGGTTCATTGTGAGGTCTCTCTTGGCAAAAGGCATGTAGTGCATTTAGGTGGAGCTGCCGCCCCTTTGAGATATCTAATATAAGCAGAATATCATCTATATACAACAATAGAGGTATAGATACTCCCCCAATGCTAGGTCCATCTCCTCCCAATCTATCAATATAGCCGAATAACTCATCAATGTATAGCCCAAAGAGAGTGGGCAAAAGGGGGGCAATCCTACTTCACTCCAATAGTGTTGATGATATCCTCTAACATCCCTCCTAGAGTTTGCACATGTCTGAGTGACTAACTCATACAATGCCAGGACACCTCATTGAATCTCAGCAAGGATCCCCAACTACTATAGTCTTTGTATAAGCCTAGCTCATGGCATTGTATCAAATGCTTTACAAAAGTCTAAGAAGCAATAATAGATCCATCTCCCCTACCTCAATGATAGCTCGAAGTGTAAGGATATGATCAAGTGTGGGTTACCCTGTCCAAAACCCTACCTACCCACATGGCCAGCATTGGTGCATCTCTACCCATTTCCTTAGCTCATGCTCTGTTAAGGATCCATAAAGCTTCGATAGCAAGTGGCTCACCATCATAATTCTATAGTTGGTGGGAATCATAGGATTTCCTGCTTTTAGGATCGGTACTGTAGTATCAACTCACCAACTGGCAAGAAATCCTTCACAAAATGCCCTATTGAACAAATGGGCTAGGAGTCCAAACAACACATCTCTAGTATACAATAGATGCTTTGCTACCAGTCCGTCATGGTCTTGTGCTTGGCCATTCTAGAGTCTATCAATGGGGACTTGGACCATAGGTATGCTAAAGAGGGTGGAGAAGGTGGGTTTGGAGGCTATCCAAGCATCTGGTAAAGTGAGATAGCATATGTATACTGTATCTCTAAAGAGGTAATGGGGGTATGGGCTTTGGGCTCCTAAAATGCCTTCCATGCCACCTTACTACCTACCCCAAGAATAGCTAATAAAACTCATGCTCTAACTTAGCCAGGTATACTCTCTTCTTGCTTTGCACTAGGTGGTGAAAGATCATGCATGTTTGGCCACATATATAGGTCCCTCATGCTCATTCTTGCTAGAGGTGAGCACAAGTTTTGCAGCATTCATCATCGCACTAGAGCTATTCTATGGGACATTCTTGTTTAGAGGGGTGAGAGGAGGGCGGGTGTGAGGAGAATATATAGTAGGCAAGGTACGAAGTATGGAAGTTGTATTATGAACTCCTCCAAGGTTATGTATGGAAAATATATGGTAGGCCAGGTATCGACTATGGAAGTAAGTTGTATTATGAACTCCTCCAAGGTTATGTATGGATGGATCCAAGTCCTGCAATGCCTAGTGCAAATGATCAGAGCAAGCACTCCTTGTCTCTCTGGTAAAGTGATACCTAGGAAATTGTTGAGACTATCTCCATGGCAAGGTCGAATCATAACTGCAATAGGACATGGAAAGATGGTAAAAGATTGTATATCTAGGATGATATATAAGGATTCTAATACGTGGTCCACTATGCTCACTCCAAGCCTCTGTGTAGATCCTATAGAGGGGCCTTCTCTCGACCATCTAGATGCACGCTTATGTGAAAAGTATACGAGAGCATCTAATCCTAGCCATCTAGCCAGGCCATTAAGAATAGCTAGTCCATGTGCACCTCCAAGAGCCAAGAGATATTCTCCATAGTCTATGCACTTTGCAATGTCCTATGATGTCCTGTTCATCTTCTCTAATTCTAGTTCTCTGTATGTAGGATCCTCGCTCTCAAAGACCTATACCTTTCTCTGTGTCGTGTGTGCATTAAAGTCCCCAACTACTAGAACATATCCTATGATGGGATATTAGAACTTGAGTTGAGGCTAGAAATTAGGATGGGCTGAAGTATTCCTTCAATCTTGAATGCAAGTTGGCTAAATTATCCTAATAAAAGTAATTTGATATATTTATTTGAAAAATACTATTGTCAATCGCTTTTTGTTGTGCCTAAATGATGTTCAACAAACCTAGTGTAAGAGGCCAATTAAGAAAGCTCTATTTATATATTCCCATAGTGTGGTAGGACCATAATTAAATAATAAAGAAGTTTGGGTGCATTAGATGGAAAATAAGTGGATAGTCATTAGGAAAATGGTATCCTATGGAAGGGTATACCCAATTAACCAAATACTTTTCTAATGAAAATTTATAGGAATAGACACGAATACTCACTACTTAGGGTCACATCACAGAACACTTGACCAGTAGCACTTTAGGGAGCCAAAGTTAGATTATGTTAAGGCAAAGGTGTTGAGCTCAACTCACTTTGTCTCTCACTAACTTTGAACTAAGTGCAGTGGTAGTCTACACTTAATATCAATTGGTTTTGCAAAGCAATCCTCCTTGGATAGCCATTAGATTGCTAATAGAGACTACTATTATGTGATAGGTCTCGCAAGTCAATCCTAGTTGGTTGAGACAATGGTGCTTTGCTACTGAATAGTCTCAAAAGTCACCTAAGAAACTACATCCATGAATCCTAAGGGGTTTGAATGTTTCTACTTAGAAAAAGGAGTCCGAGTGTGAACCTTCTTCCGAGAAATCACAAAATTGAGAAGACACATGCATAAATGCTGGATCAAAATAAATTTAGATTTCCTTTTAAGGATAAAAATGTATCTTTTAATGTGGGAGTGGAAGAAAACTCTATTCCCATCTTATCCCATGTACAAATTTGTAAAGCAATGAAAAGTCTATTTTCTCATACTTGATTTTTATCAAAGATTCTAACAAGGAATCTAGAACTAAAAAGTCCATCTCATATATGAACAAGGAGCGAATGAGTTTCTCAAAGGAGTATAAAGATTGTTTTACAAACACTTTACCAAACAAGCTACCACTAAAGAGACCAAAAGATCATCACATTAACCTCACTCCTGGGAACTCACCTTCAAATAGGCCACCGTATTATGTGAGCCCAACACAACAAGAGATTATGAAGCAGGTCAATGAGCTCTTGGAGAAGAGTCAAATAAGACCCAATTCTTCATCTTTTTGTTCTTCAGTCCTCTTAGTGCAAAAGAAAGAGGGATCTTGGCATGTGTGCATGGACTATAGGATTCTCAACAAAATTACAATTAGGAATAGATTTCCCATTCCAAAAGTTGATATCTTCGATAGGTTGGATGAATCCAAAATATTCAGCCTGTTGACTTGAAGAGTGGCTACCATCAGATAAGGATTGCTTCTCAAGATATTCATAAGATAACTTTTAGTTTACAGAAGTTTTTTATGCTACCATTTGGTCTGATCAACGCTCCTGCAACCTTTAATAGACTGATGGAAAGAATCTTTTCAGCACAACGAATGTTTACAGGTACTTTCTTTGATGATATTTTGGTTCATCCAATAGATAAAGGTGAGCATAAGCAACACTTGAAAATAATGTTTCAAGAACTCTATAAACACAAACTTTATGTAAATGGAAAAAAGATTAAATTTTTCCTAGAACAAATTTACTGCTTGGGCCATATTGTATCTAAAGATGGAATTCGGATGGATCCACAAAAGGTCAAGGCTATTATAGAATAGCTAAAATTGACTAGTGTTCATGATGTTCAAAGCTTCTTGAGATTATGCTCTTATTACAAGAAATTCATTAAATAGTTTGTTGTGGTTTTGTTGACCAAGAAAGCAGTGGAATTCCGATGGACCAAAGTAGAGAAGGAAGCTTTTAAAGCTCTAAAATTCTCTATTAGCAAAGGACCTATTTTAATCATATTTGATTTAACAAAACCTTTCTTTGCAAAATGTGAAGAGGTTGTATTGTTTAAGTCTTAAACCAAGGAGGGCATACAATTGCTTATGCAAGTAAAAGGTTGCAAAATGCACCCAAAAAAAATGCTACTCTTGAAACAAAGTTGATGGCTATCATTCAAACTTTGAAAGATTGGAGGCACTAGCGTTTAGATGGAGAATTTCTCATCGAGATAGACCGTTATAGTCTAAGATATTTTCTCAACCAACCAAAGATTTCAGAGATACATATTTGATGGGCCAAGTATTTAACTCAATTTAACTTTCAAATATTGCACATTCTTGTGAAGCAAAAGAAAACAACTGATGCCTTGTCAAAAAGTCCTCAAATTCACGCAATCTCTATGATTCATCAAACAAATTTCACTAGTATGAGGAACATATATGCTTTCGACGAAGACTTTAGACTCATTTAGAAGAATTTACAGCTTGGTAAAAAGATAAACTCTTATGTTATTAAAGATGGATTTCTTTTGATGCAGAATAAATTATACATTACCAAAGATTTCAAGCCTACAATAATGTAAGAATATCATGTTTCTCCTTACATGGCTCATCATGGTATTTTGGCCACAACCAAGGCACTTTAAATATATTTCTTTTAGCCAAGTCTTCGAGAGACATGAAACTATTTGTTAAAAAATGCATTATGTGTCAAAAAATAAAGTTTGAACGCAAAAAGCACGCAAGGCTTTTGAAGCCATTACCAATTTTGAGTCAACCTTGGGAAAGCGTTGCTATGGATTTTATTTTTCACTTGCCAAAATCAACAAACGCCAATGAAACCATATAAAGTATTATTGACAAGTTCAACAAGCAAGCTCATTTTATTCCAATCAAGTAGACTATTAAGTCCCAACATATGGCCAAAATATTTATTCAACAAATCTTCAAGCATCATGGGTTACCACAATCCATCATGGGTGATAGAGATCCACGAACTACTAGTCTCTTTTGGCAAGCTCTCTTTGAAAATTTGAATATAAAGTTCACTTTTTCTTATTATCATCCTCAAATAGATAGTCAAAGTGAGATAGTCAATCTCATAATATTGAATATATTGAAGTATTATTGCCATAAAGCCAACCAACAATGGAAAAAGTATTTACCTTTGGTAGACTATGCCTACAACAACACAATTCATACTTTTATAAGTAAAACACTATTTGAGATTATATATGGAAAACCACTCTTACTACATATTCTCAAAATAAAGGAGAAGTTATTTTATGCCAATGAGTTCATGCATGATATGAATATAGCTTTTGTCTAAGTTAGACAGACTATCCAAAGATCTCAAGAAAACATCACTTGGTTTTATAATAAGCAAATTGGATATGGCTGAAATTTGACAAAGCTCATCTAATAAGCTCTAACAAGCCTTCATTCCAAGTCACTAAGATCACAACAATAAATTATGAGTCAATTCAAGTCCCTAAAAAGATTAATAATGTTTGTTACAAGCTACAACTTTCAGAGCATTGAAGAATTCAAAATGCTTTTCATATCCATCTTCTAAAGCCTTTTGAATTGCCTCCACCACTGGAAACTGTAATAGAGGATCCACTTAAAGTATATGAACTTGAACAAATACTTCAGACCAAAGCAAATAATCTTCCATATCATTAGGAAACAAGGAAGAAACATTTCCATAAAGTTTTTTTTGAAATTTAAAAATTATTATCATTTAGATTTTAAATGGATGTCGAGTATTTTAAAGACTATCCAAAAATAATTGCAACTTATAAAGAAGCTATAGAATCAAAAATACTTCAAGCAACGTCTTGAGAACAAGACAAATTTCAAGAGGAAGAGATGCAACCAACCTTTTGTATATCAACTGCTGTTACCAACACATATTGGCTCAATGATTTAAATTGATTTAACGCTCATATACTTTAAAAGGCGATTCATATTGAGTATTTCAAGATATGGTTAAATGTTAATATTTCTATTCAAGGATGGCAAATGGCTAGAATGCCCTATAATTATACTTGAATCGTCATTCACAAGATACCCAAGATAAATTAAAAGTTTACTATGGTAGTCACATTGACAAAAAAGTCCAGATGATAAACTTTTTCACTCTAGTAGTCACGTTGACTAGAAGCCCATATAATGAGTGGTTTCAGAAAGCAAAACCAAATACTAATAATCAAAGAAACAAACCATAATATGTTAACATATATAATTAAGCTCTCCAACGTCTCAATTTGGCGACTTTTCAAATTTAGAAGATTACAATTTTTGAAAGTTGCTCCAATGGACATTTTGTTCACATCAAAGGCTTTTGAATTTCACAATGAATAATTTTATCTTCAACAACTATCTCAAATTATTAACTAGTTGAGAGATTTTTAGAGTAAAAGGTTTAGGAACTTCTCTCTAGAAAAGTGATGTATGATATCTAGAATAAAACATGTGTCATTTTGATAAGACAAGTATCCCTACAATTGTCATTTTGCCCAACACTTCTTATTTTTAGCAAACACTTATCATTTATAGCCTCTATTATTCACTTTTCAGTACCCAAGCCCCACACGTATATATTGAAGGTCTCTCTCTTCATTTTCAACAAGCTTTTACACTAAAATTTCACCCACATCCTTTATACTCTCCTATCCATCATTCGTCCAAAAAGCATTTTCTACTTAGCTTAATCAAGTCCAAGCACTAAAGAAGAAAATCAGTATGTTTCCCGCAATATATAAAAATTAGGATTTCAAAATCCTAATTTCTAAAATTATAATAAATCATCACTTTATATATAGTAAGGCACTTAGTGCCCATGATTTATTTCACTAAATTCTTATAAATAGGGAGAGGTACACTCCCCTCTCAACATGGTGTTGACTCTCTTACTTCTCTCTCTCCCCCTCTGTCTTTTAATTTTCATGGTGGTAATTGATGAAGTTGGTTAAGTTCAAAGTATTATCATTCTCCAATGCTTTCTCAATTCAGGCCTTGGGTTGGCAAGGTGAGGTTATAACCAAAGGTGCTTTTGTAGACATTTGAGTTGTCCTTCCACAATGTATATCTTGTCTAAAATGTTGATGAATGGGATTTCAATACGCATTATGGGCAAGTTCATATATTAGAAGTCACAAGCCTAGCCTTTCCATGTAAGATTAATAGTTTCTCACACAATTATAGTACTAATGGTTTCATATTACTTACCATTACTCCCTTGGTCAAAGTCTTATATAAGGGAAATCACTTGACCCACCTGGTTATTGCTTTGAAAAAAGGATTCTACACAAATCGACATATCTCGAATCTCCTAGCACCATGTTTGCACTCCAAAAAGAATGGGAGCTGAGACTATTTTGGATTTGGAGACACATATGATTGCTCTTCGTAGCTCACTATGTAAGGCTTTCTCTGAAGACCAACAGCCTTGGTCTTTGATTGCCAGGTTTTATTCTAAAGATTAGGGTCTTAAGCATAGAAATACAAACTCTTTGTTGGTCGTTGTTTCAAGCTTTCTGTGACAGTCAGCATCCTTGGTATTGGGTTTCACTCATGCCTACGCTCACAGAGAAGTGTCGATGATCTTCAATAGGACACTAGGACACTTTTTACTCTCCGCACGAGAGGTTTTTTTCCCTAGATTTATTTCCTTTATTTTATGTGCCTATGTTACATAGTTTTGGACACTTATCGTGTTTCACACACTTCAAGTGTGAACACCCTCTTATTTTCCTAAGGTTTAAGGGTTGTACTTTGTACTTGCACCTTACACTAGATAACCGCATTGGGTGTCGTTCTCTTATACTCTACCTTGTCTACTCCACTCTCAGTTGTTGAGCTTCGATATCATTGAATTTGGGGCATTTTCTAGCTCCATCAAAGCAGGTGAATGCCACTTGATTGCTCGAATCAAGAGGCAAATCACATTGAAGACTTATTGGTCATTTTGAACAGCAAGGAGAGTTGGAATACCGAAAGGGATTGGGAGAATCCCATTGTACATCAACTTCTTCTTCAATTAAGTTAAATAAATACCAAAAGGGGCACCAGTTTTGGGGCATAGTGCTTAATCAAGTTATTTATCATCCTATCCGAGGAGGAAGGCTAGTTACACATGATTTGGGTTTTGACTGGCACTCTATGTCATGGGTTATATAAGTTGGATGCTCTTTCAGTTGATCAGTCAGCCTATTTAGCGTCCACTCTTACTCCTACTATGTTACAGGCAGAGTTATGGCATGCTCATATAGGGCATGTAAACTATGGTAGCTTGATGCTTTTGCAGTATACACAGATGCTTGATGGTTTACCCCTCTTGGATAGACCTCCTGAGCACTTATGCAAGGGATGTATTTTGAGGAAAATGCATCGGGTTTCATTTTCCTGTGATGTTGCCTTTAGAGCCACTGCCACATTACAGATTGTGCACTCAAATGTATGTGGCCCTATACAGACAAAGTCATTGGGTGGTTCTTACTATTTCATCACTTTTATTGATGATTTTACTCACTTTTGCTCGGTCTACTCTTTAGTGAAGAAATCAAAAGTATATGATGCATTTTTGGCTTTTCTAGCACTTGTTGAAAACCAATTTGGTTGCAGCGTGAAGACTCTCCATTCAGACCAAGGCGACGAATACATGTTCTCTATATTGAATTCTTTTTTGAAGCAGAAGGGCATTGTTCATCAGTACACTACAGCTTATACTCCACAATAGAATGGGGTTGCGGAGAGGAAAAATCGATCACTCATGGAGATGGCCAGATGTATGCTGAAAGCAAAGAGCTTGCCACACAGTTTTTGGATGGAAGCAGTTATGTGTGCTTGCCATGTCTTGAATAGATGCCCCACCAATGCATTAAAGAATATCATGCCTTTTGAGGCTTGGAACAACCAGAAACCTTCTATTGGAATTTTTGTACTTTTGGGTGTCATGCATACTAAAAACCTTCTATTGGGCATTTTCGTACTTTTGGGTGTCTTACATATGCACACATTTCCAAGGTACTCAAAAAAAAGCTGGATAACAAGGCTATCAAATGTATTTTTATGGGGTACAACAGTGAGAGCAAAGGATATAGATTATATGATCTTGTTTCTAAAAAGCTATTTGTCAATAGGGATGTGGTTTTCGATGAAAAATCAGAATTATCCCTTGCTGGTTTTGACACATTTCAGCCTGCTAGTGATGTATTTGAAGGGCTGCTGCCCATTTCATTTGGTGACACAACTAGAGTTTCAACAAGTGAACTTAATGTTTAGCCAGCTACTCCATTGGATAATGCAGAAAATCAGCCCATGGCTGATCTGAATATTCAGCAAGGTGCTGAATCTGAAATTCAGCAAGAGCTTGTACACAGTCAAGGGGCTAGACAAATGCCTAGATGGTATTTACAAAATATGAAAGATAGTCATTTGGATGCTCCTATTGCTTGTCACACTAGAAGGCAAGCTCGTATACATGATGATGCATATACCATGGAGTTTGGTATGGCAGCACATATAGTTGATGGTGAGGAGCCTAAATGTTTTGAGGATGCACAACGAAGTGTGCACTAGATGGCACAATGCAAGCTGAGTTTGATTCCATCATAAAGCATCAAACATGGGATTTAGTGTCTTTGCCTATTGAGAAGAAAGCTATAGGAACAAAATGGGTCTATAAGCTGAAAAGGAATGCAGATGGATCTATTGACAAATATAAAGCCAGGCTTGTAGCCAAGGGCTATGCACAGGAGAAAGGCATTGACTATGAGGAGACATTTGCTCCTACCTCCCGCATGACTACCATTAGGTCTATGGTTGCTTTGGCTGCCCATTATGGATGGATTGTGCATCAACTAGATAATTTTTTCATGGGGAACTTCATGAAGAAGTGTGTGTACAGCAACCCATTGGTTTTGCAGTTGAGGGATCCAAACACTTGGTCTATAAGCTGAAAAAGGTTTTATATGGCTTGAAACAAGCTCCTCGAGCTTGGTATGCAAAGATTGATGCATTTTTACTCAGCCTAGGGTTCATAAACAGCTCATCATAGTCTACCCTTTATGTATGTAAAGAGGGGGGATCCTTGCTAATCATTTGTCTATATGTTGATGATCTTTTGCTTACAGGGACACATGTTGATCAGATTTCAGCATTCAAACAAATTTACAGCAAACTTTTGAGATATCGGATTTGGGGTCTTTGCACTATTACTTGGGCATTCACTTCATTCATGATGCTAGAGGCATTGGTTTATCACAGTCGAGATACATTAGTAAACTTCTTGAGAGGTTTTGTTTACAAGATTGCAACCTAGTCTATATACCAATGGAACCTGGACTGACGTTGTCATTGCATGATGACAATGACTTGTTTGATATTCAGACATATGCTCCAACAGTTGAATGCCTTATCTACCTATGCAACACTAGGCCAGACATACAGTTTGCACTTTCAGCCATGAGCAGATATATGCATCAACCACACATGTCACATTGGCAAGCTATCAAGCGTGTCTTCCGTTACTTGTAGGGTACTAGGACTCTTGGATTGCTTTATGCCAAGGAGGGACCACTACACTTACATGCTTACAGTGATTCTGATTGGGCTAGTGATTATGATTCTCGTCACTCCACTAGTGGCAATTGCTTCTTTCTTAGCTCATTTTGCATTTCTTCGCTTAGTAAGAAACAATCCGCTGTTGCCACATCGTCATGTAAAGTTGAATACAAGGTAGCTTTCACTACCATAGTTGAATGCGTATGGCTTAGATACTTACTAGCTGATCTGGATGTATCTATCACGAAGCCTACTCCTTTGATCGCTGACAATTTGAGTAACATTGCAGTGGCACGGAACCCAGTGTTTCATGCACGCACAGAACACATTGAGATCCATTATCACTTTGTCAAAGAGAGGCTATATGCAAAAGATATCAACCTTGTCTATTGTCCTACTACTAGTAATGTGGCAAACATCTTCACCAAAGCTCTTCCCATAGTTGTCAGGTACGAAAGGTACGATATGGTACGGTACTAAATGGTACCTTAAGATTTTATAAGGTACGGTACGATATTAGTACAAAAAAAATAACTTGGTTATTTTGGACTAAAGATAATAGAATAGATATTGCAAGCCTAAATACCAATGCTATTAGAGTATATAAGATGCGTACTTGAGGGTAACATGTCAAAACCTAATGTTGTATGGGCAACATGCGCTATTGCTACCTACAACTTATAGCTACATAGATGGAAGTGGATACATCATACATGCATGATCATACAAATAAGAGAACTGTGAGCTTGAGAGAGAGAAGGTTAAGAGAATTTGTTTGAATCTCAAATAACCCAATCTCATGGGAGAATCATATTAATATAAGGAGCATTTAGCTAGTGCCAAAGTGCAATTCGAATGGGAAAGATGTATCCATTAACTTGGTACCTTATGGTACTAATACGTAAGGTATGGTATCTAAAGTATAGTATGAAACATTTTGTACGTGGTACTAGTGCAACTATGGTTGAGAGAGAGGAAGAGGCTAGAGAGAGACACACACACAGAGAAAGAGAGAAGGTCGAGAGAGAGAGAGAGAGAGAGGCTTGGGGAAGAGAAATAAGAAAGAAAAAAGAAAAAAAAAAAGAAGAAAGAAAAAAAGAAAGTTGTAGGCTTGAAGCAGAGTGGCCAAAAAGTGCCTATTTTTCGTACTAAATCGTATGGATACGTACGGTACCGTACGTATCAGGCCGTACTATGTATGGAGACAACCCTAGCTCTTCCTCGTGACAAATTTGAAGCATTTCGCAATGCTTTAAATTTGATCTCCTTTGGTGGTTAACCCTTGTATTTTGATCACTCTTCACTCCATGGGGTTTTGTTGGGTTTCACTGGGGCACTTTTTACTCTCCACACAAGAGGTTTTCCCCAGATTTATTCCCTTTATTTTATGTGCCTATGCTACACAATTTTGGGCACTTATCAATTTCACACACTTCAGGTGTGAACACCCTCTTACAACCCTAAGGTTTAAGGGTTACACTTTGTACTTGCACCTTACACTTCAGATAATCGCATTGGATGTCATGCTCTCACACTCTACATTGTCTACTCCACTATCAGCTGAGCTTTGATCCCTTCCTGTTCTCACAATTGGTCTTTGATTGCCAGTTTTTCCCGTGAAGATTAGTGTCTTAAGCATGGAAACACCAGCATTCTCACTTCATGGTGACATGTGGTTAATATTGAACAGCATGTTCATCTTAAATCTTTCAACCTTTTGGATCATTTCATTCATTCCTCAAAATTAGTGTTTGCTAAATCTTTTTGGTACCTGCCTTCAGATCATAAGCCAACAAACTCCTTAAGAGCTGAATTGCTAGATATTTCGGAGCTTCTCTCATGGGCAATAGGATGCAAACAATACAAAGGCTGATGTTGAATAGAATGGTGCACCTAGGACTGATCACTATTGTCAATGCTCTCCTACCTACAAATGTTGTTATGTCTTTCAAATCGGTTCCACGTTTCTTTCATAACTATAGAGGTTATCGTCATTTATGGGACTCTATTTCAACCTCCTCACGTGCCTTGCAACCTTTTTCCCCTTTGAACCAAGATACCCCTTCGCAAGCTTGGATGATGATTAATAGTCGATTGCATTTGGGCCATGTATTAAAGAATCAAATACACCACTTGCTTATACATGATAAGGATCGGCTTGTCCGGAAGGGCAATATGTCAAAAGTGGATGCAATGATGGAAGTGTGGAAAACCATTGTAATAGTCTGCTCAACACAAAAGCAAAGGAAAGAGAAAGAGAAACACTACAAAAGAAAAGAACACTACACAACGACTCAAAAGCAAAGAGATGCTCAGAAAATGGAATCCATATACCAAGATATGAGATAGTACAAAACCAATGTGAGTCACTAGCTGTGAATGCACTAGCACCTGCTCCTCTATCTCCACTAGAACTTGTCAGATGATGAATGACAAATGATGCATGATGACTATGGAGCAAGATCTTGAATAAATAGGCAAAAATAATGCCATAAATGATGTCAGGTCGGCCAGCAATAAATGCCGTAAACACCATCAAAATGACAAAAACAAATGCCTAAAATATCTAGAATGTGCCCAGCCGTCTCTGGCATGCACAAACTCGGCCATGAACTGACATATCTACTAATACCCTCTCTCATATCATTGGTGATCTGATACAATATACAATGATAAAGTACATACAATAAGTACCACTAGAGGAGAACCATGGATACTCAAGCAGTGGGTACGCAAGCCACCACCAAGGTGCCTCGAAGAGAACCTAATGTTGATGTCGATCATATCAGCTCCTAAAAACAGATAAAAATAATAGCAACTCTCAATATTTGTCAACAATGTCTCGCAATAGCATACAAGACCATCCTATCAAAAATGCCTTTGAACATATGTGACCATGGATTCCCAGCCTTTGGCCAAACTACAAAAGTGTCCCCTCATGTAAGCTCAAACTAGAAACCAAGCCCGCTCTCTATCAAAGAACCAGCTCATCATGAACCTAGATATCAATCCTAGCTCTAGGATTTGAACTTGCCACACTTCGGTTGATGCATTAGAAAAAGCCCTCTCGAGAACCTATGCACCTGTTTATCTATATAGATGAGGTGTACCAACCCCATCTCACCACCCTCTCACACTTCTTCTCTAGCACTATGAGAGTTGTGAGCAATGACCACATCATCTATACTAGCAACCTAGAAGGGAGGCCCTTGTAGCCATCACCATGGCCACATAGCTCGAGTCTAAACCTAGACCTGGAGATGAGGAAGACTCATCAAGAGAGTCATCACCGATCATCACCATCCACTCTTGCACCTCCCGCAAAGCTGCTAATGTCATGTAGTCCTTCCGAAGATATACCTTCTTGCCACAAAAATAGCATGGAGACTTCTGCTTCCTCCGTCGTAAAGCACCCTTCTCTGAACCTAGAACATCTAAAGCACCAAGAGATAGCATCCTCACAGAAACTTGAAGCTGAACACAGTAAGTCTCTAACATAACACCGGTAGGTGAGTAAATAATGTCAGCATGCTAACTATCAGGAGGAGATGCCAAAGGAGCCATGAGTAGGGGGATACAGAGAAGATGAGGAGAGGCAAGGGATCTTCAAGGAGAAAAGGATGCCAAAAAGACAGACTCACAAGGATTGCACGAGTTCAAAGTAGTAAAGAAAGCACATAGAGAGAAAAGCAACAATAACAAGAGTGTAGTGATGAGAACACAACAACCAGATGCACATGAACACTCTCTAAAGCCAAGTATTGTATCAAAAAGGAAAATACAAACCAAACGCAACCAACAAATAGCCTGAAACCTATTGCCCAATCTTGCACAAAAGCAAAAAAGGCAAGACAGAGATGTTGATCAAGAAAACACAGACAGTAGCTGCATAAAATGCAAATGTCCTGTAAGAAAATAGGTCGCCTTTGTCAAAAGATGGCGTACCAGCGAGACAGTAGGGTTTGCAGGGAGGAACACGGAGTAAACTTGGCAAACATGAAGAAGAGAAAAGAAGAGAGAAGAAACTCTGATGAATGGAAGGATGAAGTTCTAAATCATGGAGTGAATGTAATACAAGGAAACAAGGGTGCCATAGCACACGGAAGATAATGAAGACAGCCACGAACCATGAATCCCAATGTCCTCTTGAAGGGGTGTGAGGGTACTGGAGAGGTTGGAGAGAAGAGGTGACGGACTGAATGAATTAGCCGTAAGGAATGAATGAAAGAGTGGCCTATAAATAGGCACAATGGGTCTAGGATGGCGCCTCTTTTTAGGGCTGCAAACCCTAAACGCAAAATGCAGAAACGCAAAAACGCAAACTGCGGGTGAAGGGTTTCTCAATAGCCTCTAACTGTTGTCCCCAAAACGCAGATTTGGAAGGATCAATAATAGGTCCCTTACCCTGAAACAGCCCCAGAAATCTGTAAACGCAGATGGCAAACTGCAACACACTCAGAAAATAGCAAAAAAACAAGCCGAAAATTAGCAAAGGAAGGTCATCTAGGCAATTAATCAGTCGCAGCAGCAAGAACAAGTCCAAACAGTAGATGAAAAGAAAATTCAGACCTGAAAAAATGTAAAACAGCAGCACGAACAATGATACTGCAATCTAATACCATGTCAGAAGTGGATACAATGATAGTAGTGTGGAAAACTGCAGTAATAGACTGTTGAACACAAAAGAAAGCAAAGAGAAAGAGAAACACTGCAAAAGAAAAGAACACTACAAAACAACTCAAAAGCAAAGAGATGCTCAGGAAATGGAATCCATATACCAAGAAATGAGATAGTACAGGACCTATCATGAGGACATGTATTTTTGAACCTCACTTAACATGTGGATTAATTTTTAATCGCATGGTTAAGTAAATGTTGCACATGTGAGTTGTAATTGGGGTTAGAGTAAATTTACGAGCCCATGACCCGAGGAAATCACGGGATGTCAAAGGCAAAGGTTGCTATAAGTTATACCACACAGGTACTTGGTGGTATCTGGTGCTAGTTGTTGGCCTAGGGCATTCATTTGGCCATAAGTGTCAGTTTTGGTGACACTAGATAAGTGGCATTTAATGGTACCTAATGCCCATCTGATGGTCAAAGATGGCATAGAGATACTCGGGAATGGAAGTTGCCTAGCCAATTTAATTATTGGCCACTCATATTATTTTTTTGGTACCAAAATAATTATTAGATTGAAAAACCATGCTGGAAAAACCATTTGGGAAGGCTGCCACTTGTCAAAAGTGCCCATGCAAGATTGAAAAACATCTTTAGAGGCTGGAGAGAGGCATTTTTAGTGTATTCAGCCTGCAAGAGAGAGAAAGGAGATGTTGCTAGTCTAATTTGCAACCATTGGAGGACCTTCTGAGGCAACCAGGGGTAGGAGAAGACCAATCAACAGTAGGTGACAACATCTACAAGATGTTGAGACAGGGCAGCAGCAATAAATGATTGATTTTCTTTAATTCTTTGCATCTACAAGCTGTTGAGACAGAGCAACAGTAGTAAATGAAAGATTTTCTTCAGTTATTCGCGAAGAAACTCTGAATTTTCTCTCTCTACAGCTTTCTCTCTAGTCTCCTAGCCATTTCACAACCTTGCTCCGAAGATCTCAGCGTTTGGATCCTTGGAGGCTAAGAAATTGCAAATTTCTCTACTGTAAACCCTAACTTACAGTAAAAATTAGGGTTTAGCACCAGCCTCTGGAAGCGTGCTAGAAATTGGAAGCTCCAAGACTTGGATTCAACAAGACTGAAGGTGAATTTCAGCTAAGTTCAGGTGGAGGACTAGCGAGCCATTGAATTAGGGGCATTTCCATCATCTATGAAGTGGGTGAAGGTCAATTAAATGCCTGAATCAAGGGGCAAATCAAATTGAAGACTTGGTGGTCACTTTGGACAGCAAGGGGAGTTTGGATTGCAAAGGGGATCGGGAGAATCCCATTGTAAATCAAATTTTTCTTCAATAAAGCTAAAGAAATACCGAAAGAGGCGCCAATTTTGGGAACAATCGGGTGTGCATTGTCCAAGATCAGTAGGTAAATTTGTATTTTCAGATTTGCATTTATTGTTTGCTGCTGTAATTAAGTTGTAATCAAGGATTTAGAGCCCATCCATGGAAGGAAGGTTGGTTTCAGAACCAATGTGAGTCACCAGTTGTGAAGGCACTAGCACATACTCCTCAGCTCCACCAGACCATGTTAGATCATTAAGGACAGATGATGGATGATGACTATGGAGGAGGAGCTTGAATAAATAGGCAAAAATAATGCCATAAATGATGTCACGTCGGCCAGCAATAAATGCCATAAACACGATCAAAATGACAAATAAAAGATGCCTAAAATATCTAGAATGTGTCCAACCCTCTCTAGCATGCACAGACTCAACCATGAACTGACATATCTACTAACACAATAATGCTTGGGGTCTCCATAAAGGAAAAAATTGGTGGAAATCTATGATAATGATAGGCCGGCTCAATAGAACACCATTCAAATACAAGGTCTCTTAATCTAGCAAATGTTGATCGGTGCCCTTCCTCTTGCCTCTAAACTATCCAAACATCATATTTCAAATGGTTATTGTTTCTTTTGTATGACATTTGTGGAAACTTCTCGTCATGGGTTCCTTTCTTGTCAAGTGGCGAGGAAAGTTTGGTCACTCATGTCTGCCATTTGGTCCCGAGTGGTAGGGTTGTCAATGCCTCCAAAGGATTGAACATCCTAAGTTGTCACATCCTATGCAGCCCAATATGAAAGTGCTCTTCCAATGTCTACGCTTCTGGGGTTGTTGGTACATATGGACTGCGAAATGCATTCATTTTTTATTCCTCTTCAAGAGTGTATGTAGAGTTATATAGTCTACCTGAGAGGCCATCTTCATTGGTAGCTCCACATGATTGAGCTGGCAAATATTCTCTCAACACGATTTGCTTTCTTGGCACACTGCGGTTTATTCAGCTCGCCTATCGGTCATATAGTCCCTTTGTACTTTGGATCATGATGTATCTTTGTACTCTTGGTCATGCTGTATTTTTGAGATTATGTTTTGTTAATTAAAACAATTATCCTTCACCAAAAAATAAAATAAAAAGAGAGAGATTCCCCACATGCATACGCCTTTGCAAACATAAACATGGTAGAATCACCAAGGAACTGTTATGTGGCAAGTTTCTCTATTGTGAGGGAAATCGGTATAGCTAAGATGGGAGCAAAATACAATCCACCCCATATTGAGCTAAAACACGCTTTTTAACTGATTAGCATTCTTAAACAGCCCCAAAACACACTTAATTAATGAAAAACCCTAAAAAGGGGAGCAGTCCAAGAGAGTTTCAGTGGTCTCCCAAAAACCCTAATTCTTTGGGGCACCCTTCAACATTTATAAATAGACAAGCTGCCCCCATTCAACCTTATCGCTTTTTGCAAATTTCTCACCCTTGTGTGCAGATTTCAGCCATCAATCTACCTCTATGTGGCTGTCCAACCTTCGCGGCTGCTGCCACCTCTCCATCAGCCCTTGCAGTGCCCTGACGCCTTCCTCCAAGCTGTCGCCCACTACCTGACGCCATCTTCCGGGCTGCGTTTGGCATCTTCCAACCATTGCTAGCATTTTCATCACCTTCTGCAACTTGCGTTTGGTTCCAAACCAACCAAAGCGATAGTTCCTGCACATTCCAGCTGCTTGCGTTTGGTGTCTCTTCCTCCAAACGACAGGTGTTGGTGCTCCTCCTATACTAGTCGACATCCACAGCTTGTGTTTACACTCATCTGGCGGCCGCCTTCCATCTCCACAACTTCTCCTACTTGTGTTTGGTGCTCCAAGCCCTTCTATCATCATCGCTTTGCAGATTCCTCACTCCCACTGGTAGTCACAGACTTGGGATCCGTCTCAGGTGGACGTCACTCTCCGACACTTTGCTCTGCCCTTGAGTATCTGTACACTCTTACATTCATTAACAATATTCATTCACTTCAGAGTTGTGTTCTTCTCTCCCTTCTTCTATTTGTGTTTGAGTTTGGAGTTTTGCGTTTAGGGTTTGAGTTTTGTTTTCTATGTCTGTGTCTGTCTCTTTGTGTTTCTGTCATGGTTGTACACTCTGTGTTTCCTCAGTACCAACCCTAGTAGTTTTCTTCACACTCCAGCCTCAGAAGACCGAAAAAGAAGCACCTATAATCCAAGAACTTCACCCAAGAGAAAACCTATGAGGAAGAACAATAGACAAGGAGATCGTTAAGGGTGCCCAAATGTCTACCTCAAGAGAGAAGCCACTAGCTATGTATCCATGCCGGTGAGAATGAAGGCATGCCTAATCATAGGCCTCAAAAGAGAGAACACTATCCCATCTCTACGCTACACAAGATGTAAAGGCTCAACCACCGAGTCGTGGCTTGAGACATCCAAGGCTGCGAGGGAGGTACAATGCATAGATCTTGGGTAATCAATGGGCGAGCTAGCAGCTCAAGGCTGACCACCCAATCTGAGGGGAGATGAAGAAGGAAAAGGCTTTTCAACAAGGTGTGTGAAGGACCCATGATGAGTAGTAGCCCCCTCCAATATTGGAGGAATAAGATCCCCCTCTGAAGCCCCCTCTGATTCTCCCTTGGAAGGAGAGACAGAATCCAGAAACTTGTGAATCATGGCCTCTAGAGTGTCTGTTGAAGAGCAAATGACTGCCACAAGTACCAAAGAAGGCATCTGAGGGAGATGGACAGCATGAGAAGAGTTTTCTCTACTTCCTTAGAGACCTTGATCACTCACACTCCCACAATGCACAACCTCAAATCTTCGAAAATCCAGGCATTTCATTTCTTTTATTGCAGAGACTGATTGTATGCATACAAAGGTCCAAATTGTCACAGCAGTAAAACCCTGTTCCGCCCATACTTTTTACCAAACTGCTGAGGTTTTAGTTGACAATGGTTTTACTCCTTTCTTCCTTTTTCAAAGTCGTGACAGTGCAAAGCTCCCTGTTAAACAAGCACGAGTTTCAAGACATACATAGACTCAAAAGCGGCACATTGCTACAGCTTCTACATCCATATCAGAGCATTGACTTCAAACTGTGTCACAATAAATTAAATGGAAACATTTGTAGAATTCAGGATAGAGGTCACCAAACCTCATCAAAAAACAGGATTGGATCCCTTGCTTGCAATGCTACAAGATCTATACGATCTTCACATTCTGTCCACTTCAGTTTCAATCCATTAGCCTCCTTTGCCTGAAACAAGTAGTAAAATATTGTGTTCAAAGGTGAATCCATTGAACAGCAGTCAGATGGTCTCAAATCTCATTGCAAAGGGCTTGACACTTATACTAAAAACTTGCTCCACAATATCCAAAATTAATGGTATATAAAAAGCTTTGAGGATCAATAAAACACACACAAAAAAGAAAGGTAAACAAACTTTGAAAATTTTACATTTCATTTTATACACATAATTGAATACTAGTAGCCTGCACTTGTTTTGCAAGCATTATAGCATTAGGCAGCACAGCTTATCTGTGCTGAATTGACTAAATAAAGCATGAGACCAACTGGTAATGTTAGCAGACCCTTTTAAAGGATGTGTGGCATCTTACAATTTCTTTGCGCAAGTGTGTTACCGAAAAGAGGTACCCATAACAAATTGTGTAGCCTGAGAGCTTAGACTAGTGTTACCTGGGGTACTTTGGTAGACAATCGTCTGTCACTCAAGGTTGTAACTTGTCCTGCACTATAAGGCATGCCTCCTAATCTCATCCGCCCACTTGGACTACATGCCCTAGCTTCTGTTTGTATACTACAACACTCCAAATCTCTTCATGCCTCATTTTGTATATGGCTGTGGTCAGTGCACTGAATTCCATCTGTATCTTGCACCTCTGGTTATTTGCCATATTGGAGATGTAGTCATATGCCTTAAATGTCTGCTCCACAAAGTTCGCATCCATCTGTGGTGCTCCATAACCACAATATGTCGCTCTCTCTATTCAGGTATTCATAGATGACGACCATTATTGAGTTAGTCTCTTTGTGATAACAGCTTTGCCATCTATATAGACAAACACATACCCTCCTTCCTAGCCTTGAGATTCTGGTATATATTGCCACTTGGGCGGGTGAGATGTCATCCTCTGGATAAAGAATTTCTTGTTTCAGGGCTTACTCTTGCAAGGAAAGCTTTCCTCTTCTCCCAAGTCTTCAATGTGGCATACTAGCTCACTGGCCACTCCCAAGCCTGATTCCATGACCACTATGAGAGGAGTCACAATGAAACAGGCCAAACCTTGATGGTTTACGGGTTCCAAAAGACGATCCCGGCTCCATATGAGGATCTGAGAGTTCATTGCCAAACATCAGCAGAGGTGTCATAGACATTTCACTTTGAAGGAGACCAACTACACATTGGCAAGACCAATGACATGTTGGAGAGACCTACGAGAGAGCAGCAGGAAAAGACTATTACCACACCTTTCCAGTACTTTTCCTTTCATTTCAATTTTTCTAAACTCTACACAGAGTTGTATTTCATCAGATGTCATGTAACTTTGGAAAGAGGGAGAGAGATAGACACAGACATAGGCAGAGAAAGAAAGTTGAGTTCAAATGCAGATTCCCCTGATGTTCTTTGTACAAGACATTCAGTGACACAACATGTCAGTACGGCTGTGAATGAAGTCCTTGAGTACAGGGTTGTCCATTGTCTTAAATATTCTGCTACTCAGATGCTCAAAGGTGCTCAAGAATTGTTGAAAATCAACTGGACACAAAATTTTAGGAGTGTTGCAAGCATGCAAGTCAAGCACAAAAGTGCCACAACGATAGAGCTGCCTGTTATAAGATCCATACTACTAAAAAAACAGCATTTTGAGCATGCAAGGCAAAAATTAAAAATGGAAATAGCAGTAGATGCTCCCATGATGACATTCACAGTATCCATTGACCTTAGCTCACAAAGCGTATGAAGGTACAGGATGAGTTATTAACTTTTTGGAAAACACAGATCAGCATACAAACCTGCTCATTATCATCATTTTTCAATGTTTCACTGCCACTGTAAGGGGTAGTGAATGTATAGTCATAATCCAATATAATCTCTTGACTGGGCTTGCTGTTTCAAAAGACATCTTTGTAAGATAATAAATAGAGAATTCAAGACAGTTTTCTGGATCTAACTGAACCATCACTGACAATGGCAAAAAGATATACTTGACTTTCATCAAAGTTTCACTTAAATATGATATGCATCAAACTATTGAACTGTAAGTAAAACTGCTGCTTACGATCCTAGGAAACTAATGAACTGAATTTACAAAGTGAAATGGGATTCAGGCAAATATGTTAGTGGGATTATGATCAAAATCCTCAGACCTTCGAAATTTCCATTTGGCTGCAGCAGGAACCTCAACAGGAGGAAGAGTCTCTTCTTTCCATCCACATAGAGCATCATATGCATTGAAGAAAATACGAATTCCAGAGGCTGTGTGCACAAGCTCTAACACACTATCACCAAATACCATTTCAGGAAGGTGTGATGTTCCAAGTGCTTTCTCCCACCTGCCATTATGAAGCTCACATATCAAAGAGTACAACATGATTAAGGAAACTAATATAATGCTCAAAATAATATAAACACATATGAGCCTTACCTCATGCTTCAAACAAAAGAAGCACGAGAGAGGTTATGCAAGTGACCTTAGTATATACACATACTCATAAGATGACAAGGCTTAGAATGCAAACAAAAACATATCTTAATAACAACAGAACAGAGACATAGACATTAGTGCTAGGGTGAAAAATGTCATTCTCTGGTCTTCTTCCATAAGAATAACTGTTCTCATCCAAGACATCACACTTCCAAGCTTGGATGCTCAAGATAATAAATAAGAAATAATCCTAGAATCTTGAGTCTGGCTTCTCTAATGATTTCTTTGGCTACTATGAGTACTAGAAAGAAAGAAAGAAAGACAGCTATACTAACGTCTACAAAAGGCCAAATCAGCCTATGAGATCAAAATGTTACATCTGAAAAGTCAGGGAATTTTCCAAAGTCCCAAGATAGTTGTCATCTAATGCTATGACTAAGGAAGTGGAAAATGAACAATAAAGAATACATAGCTGATGAGTATAAAATTACTAGCTACATTGGCTGGTATATAAGGTGTTAGGGACTTGATTTTTCCCCATCAGATAATAATACAAGTCTCCTTTTATCTTCACCTCTCTCTCCAAGCTTTCATGGCTTCCTTCTCTCCCTTCCTGTCTTTCTCTCTCCTTTCCTAGTCTTTCTCTCTCCTCATCACTTTCTCTCTCTTCCTGCAGTCTTTCTCTCTCTTCTATACTCTCTCTCTCTCTCCTATCCTCTTCTTGACATCACGATGCGCCGAGCACTAGACACCCTAGCATACACTAGAACTTGGCCATGATTACTCGCTACTTTTACTAGCCGCATATTAAGACTATAGTTAAGTCTTATGTGCACGAGTGCTCACAGTGTCAACTTAATAAAGCTAAACAGCACAAATAAGTGGAAATATTGCATCTTTTACAAATTCCTAATAGAAAGTGAAGTAGCATTTCTATGGATTTTGTAGTAGGATTGCCCCATATAAATCGATGTCATGACGTAATCTGGGTTGTAGTTGACTGATTGATAAAAATTGCTCGATTCATTTCTACATAGACAACCATAAAAAGCCACGAGTCTGTTGAACTAATTGTTAAACATCTTTACACACTTTATGTTTTGCCTGATAAAATAGTCAATGACTAGGATCCTAAGTTCACTAGCCATTTCTAACAAACGGTTTTTCAAAACTAAAAACTTAATTGTCCATGTCGTCCTCGGAACATCATGAACCGATGGATAAAGCAAAAGGAAAAATTGAACTATGGAGGATATGTTGTGTGCATGTCTCCCATAGGCAATCTAATTAGGAGAAATATCATCCTCAAATTGAGTTTGCTCACAATAGTGCTAAGCATTCGGCTACTAGTTGTAGCCCATTTATGCTTATGTATGGTTATGAGCCGAGACCACCGATTGCCACAAAGCTCACAGGAGTGAAAATTCAATCCATAGTCGACTTTTTGCACAATATGCAAAAGATGTTAATGATTGCTAGGAAAAGAAGTAAAACAGCAAAGAATCATGCCACATTTTATACTGGTCAACATCTTACTCCTCGAGAGCTCCAAAAGGGCATATGGTTTTACCTTAAGGTCCCAAAGGACTCTAATTCAATGACTACTAGTCAGTATTATAAACTATCTTCAAGGTATTGTGGTCCTTTCCAAATTACCAAAAAGTTGATTAATATATCCTATGAGCTAAATTTACCTTTGAAAAATCTAAGTTCACCCTATCTTCCACATGAAACATTTGAAATAACGATTGGGACAAGATGAATTGATTGTTCCAATTGAGCAAGTCCCACTGCTCAAAGATACTGCTCATTATATTCCACTCAAACCCAACTTGGTTCTTGACCTTCGAACTAAACGATCCCATCGGACCTATTATCTTGAGTATTTGGTCAAGTGGAAAACCCACCCCAAGTCAAAATCTACTTGGGAGTTGATATGTTCATTGAAGAGTCGTTTTTCTCACTTTGTCCCTAAGGATATTGTTGAGAACAACAATCATTCATAAGGGGGGAAGTATTATGTCCTTGGACATCTGGATGGGCGCTAGTAGCATTGGTCACGATGGCCATTAAGTGACTTAGTGCAATTGCAATAAGGGCACTTCCGAGTTAACCAGATCCTATTTATAGGACTTAGGACCCTATAGGCTATTGTGCACATTCATTGTGTAATCGCTACTCTTGGACTCTTGGCCTGTTGGCCAATGCATCCATATACTAGGATAGTATGGGACACTGTCATAAGGACATGTATTTTTGAAACCTCATTTAACATGTGGATTAATTTTTAATCACATGATTAAGTAAATGTTGCAAAAGTGAGGTGCAATTGGGATTAAAGTAAATTTACGAGCCCGAGACCCGAAGAAATTACGAGATGTCAAAGGCAAAAGTTACTATAAGTTATGCTGCATAGGTACTTGGTGGTATCTAGTGTCAGTTGTTGGCCTAAGTCATCCCTTTGGCCATAAGTGTCAGTTGGTGACACTAGAAAAGTGGCCTTTAATGGTACCTAAAGCCAATCTGATCGTCAAAGATGGTGCAAAGACACTCGGGAATTGAAGTTTCCTAGCCAATTTAATTATTGGCCAGTCAGATTATTTTTTGGGGCACCGAAATAATTATTAGATTAATTTTCAGTATTTAAAGATTAAAAAATAATATTTAATTATGAAAAATGCTGAAAAAACCATTTCGGAAGGCTGCCACTTGTCAAAAATGCCCATGCAAGACTAAAAAACGTCTTTAGAGATCGGAGAGAGGCATTTTTATAAATTCAGTCTACAAAAGAGAGGAAGGAGAGGCTACTGGTCTGATTTGCAGCCATTGGAGGACCTTTCTGAGGCAGTCAGGGGCAGAAGAAGGCCAATCAACAGTAAGTGATAGCATCTACAGTATGTTGAGACAGGGCAGCAGCAGTAAATGACTGAAAATCAGTCAAATGCAGCTTCTGCCCTACCGAGTGTCATGAGGACATGTATTTTTGAAACCTCACTTAACATGTGGATTAATTTTTAATCACATGATTAAGTAAATATTGCACATGTGAGGTGCAACTGGGATTAAAGTAAATTTACGAGCCCTGGACCCAAAGAAATCACGAGATGTCAAAGGCAAAAGTTGCTATATGGTATGCTACATAGATACTTGGTAGTATCTGGTGCCAGTTGTTGGCCTAAGTCATCCATTTGGACATAAGTGTCAATTGTTGGTGACATTAGAGAAGTGGTGTTTAATGGTACCTAACGCCAATCTGATAGTTAGAGATGGCACAAAGACACTCAGGAATGGAAGTTGCCTAACCAAATTAATTATTGGTCAGTCAAATTATTTTTCAGGACACCGAAATAATTATTAGATTAATTTTCAGTATTTAAAGGCTGAAAATTAATATTTAATTATGAAAAATGCTGAAAAAACCATTTGGGAAGGTTGCCACTTGTCAAAAATGCCCATACAAGACTGAAAAACGTCTTTAGAGACTAGAGAGAGGCATTTTTATAAATTCAGCTTGCAAGAGAGAGGGAGGAGAGACTACTAGTCTAATTTGCAGCCATTGGAGGACCTTCTTAGGCAACCGGGGGAGAAAAAGACCAATCAACACTAGGTGACAACATCTACAAGCTGTTGAGACAGGGCAACAGCAGTAAATGACTGATTTTCTTCAATTCTTTGCATCTACATGCTATTGTGGTAGGGCGGCAGCTACATTTGACTGATTTTCAGTCATTCTTCGCAACAAAACTCTGAATTTTCTCTCTCTACAGCTTTCCTTTTCATCTTCCAACCATTTCACAGTCTTGCTCCAAAGATCTCAGCATTTGGAACCTTGGAGGCTGAGAAATTTCAGATTTCTATGCTGTAAACCCTAATCTGCCAGAAATTAGGGTTTAGCAACAGCCTCGAGAAGCGTGCCAAAAATTGAAAGCTCCAAGACTTGGATTCAACAAGGCTAAAGCTATTTTTAGCCTATTCAAGTGGAGGGACCAGCAAATAATTAAATTTGGAGCATTTTCCATCTCCATCAAAGTGGGTAAAGGCCAATTGATTACCCAAATCAAGGGGCAAATCAGATTAAAGACTTGCTAGTGATTTTGTACAACAAGGGGAGTTGGAATGCCGAAAGGGATTGGAAGAATCCCATTGTAAATCAACTTCTTCTTCAATAAAGCTAAAGAAATACCGAAAGGGGCGCCAATTTTGGGGCCAATCGGGTGTGCATTATCCAAGATCAGTAGGTAAATTTGTATTTTCAGATTTGCATTGATTGTATGCTGATGTAATTAAGTTGTAATTAGGGAATTACCACCCTATCTGAGGAGGAAGGTTGGTTTTAGACACCAACCCTTGGGATATGGTCATGACCGAAGTGATGCTAGCTCCCAAGCTCGAGGCTGAGCCCGTTTGGCTCTATGGTTGGGAGGTGAGTCTAATGTCCAGTCCCTTTTATTCCTAGATATGGCTTGTGTCATGTCTCTCGTGCAAGTTGGATTCTAGGGGGCGTTTCACCAAATGTATTTATAATAAGAGCATCTACAAGGCATGCATCAATTGATCCTCCCAAGCAATAAGAGTATCTACAAGGCATTTATCAATTGATCTTCCCAAGTGACAATGCATTGTTGAGGCTACTTGGGACCCACAAAGAAAGTTGATATTGTTGTTGTATCCTTCTTTTTCATGATTAAATCGTGTTTCATGCTAGGTCAAAATAAATCAAAGCAATGTGCAAAAAGATTAGGGAGTATGGCCCAATTTATGCTCCTCCTTCAGCAAAGACTATGCATACCATATTACTTGACAAGGAAAGGCAAGTGGTGGAGCAAGCAACTGAGAAAACCAAGCATGCACAGCAAAAGAATGATAGGTCACTCATTCCAAATGGATCAAGTGACTCGTGCAAGAGGCCTATTCATGGGGCGGTCACTTACTCTCGAGGTGAGATGTACTTCATTTCATCTCATGATGCTTCAGGAATAGAAAAGTCAATCAATACACTTGTTGCTGAGTGGGCAGATGCAGTGGAGTTTATTGGCAAAAAACTTAGTGTGGAATTTGCTATTGATGGTAGACCGCAAATAGATCAACATGCATTGCTTTACAAAACATCCATCCTCATATTATTGTTTCTTACTACATAGCTTGTTGTATGAATAACTTGCTAAAAGATATTGAAATGTTGCAATGGATAAAGCCTATTGTGAATAACACAAATTTGATGTGCTAAATTTGTCAAAAAAGGATGCAAAATGAAGTGTATATGTAACGTATATCATGGCTGCACATCATGGCTGGAACGTATATCAACTTAACATTAAGATTGCTTTCTTACATGGTGACTTGAATCAGGAAGTCTATGTCAGCCAGCCACCAGGGTTTGTAAAGGAGGGTATGGAAAAGAAAATCTACCAGCTACGAAAAGACTTGTATGGGCTGAAACAAGCACCACGAGCATGGTACAAGAAGATTCAATCTTACTTGATTAGCCTAGGCTTTCAAAACAGCCCAATTGAGAGCACCCTTTATATTAGACAAGAAGGGCATGCTTTCCTCATTCTGATCTTGTCACCAGCATCTCCAGCCTGTGTTTCACCTATGTATTCCGCTGCTGATGGACAGCCAACTGACATCATCATCATGTCATCATTTGCTGCCAGATTGAGCTGTGTTTTCAGCCTACACACCCTATTTTTGTGGCCCAAAGCACTACGCTTCGCTCCCCCACTCTATCCACATTATCATCATTCCCAATGGACTGCTACTGCTGTGTTTTGGGATCCATCCTGAGCACAACACAACCTTGGAATTGTTATTGGCATCTTCAACACCACTCGCAGCTCACCTCTGCTGCAGTCCTAGAAACACAAAGGTTCAAGGCCCCATGTATAACTTTCACCTCTATACACTATCAATTTCATTGAGCATTCATCGGATTGTGTTCATTGGGTTGTCCTACCATCTATGTGTCAGAGTGCAGCGGTGCGGAAGCGTAGGACTGAGAGAGAGAGAACGCAGAGAGAAAAGGGAGAGAAAGAGACAGTGTACAATGAAGATCTGCTGTATCAAGAATGCTGAATACAAAGATATACACGGGCGCAGTGCGCTGGACTGCGTGTCTCCACCTCGACGATGCGACCTGCTGTCCACCTCGAAGTCTGCTGCAGTCTGCACTGTCTGCTGTCTGAAATCTGCGAACAGAGACAGAAATCTGCACGGCACCGGTCTGTAATCTGCGACAGAGAAGAGTGTATAGACTGCTGGAAACGTCGGCAATAAATAGGCGAAAAACCACCTAGAACGGGGCTCCAAAATAGGGCGCAGCCTGGAATAAATCCGCTGCAGGCAGTCGGACTGCCACGTGGCAGTCCGACTGCTGCAGGTCCGACTGCAGCAGTCCGACTGGACTGCACCAGGCTGAAACCTGCCTGGCTGTGATCTCTCTAACACCCCCTCTCAGAGCCTGGGCAGGGCAGAAGCCTGAGGGATCTGGAATGTTGCCGAAGTAGAGCCTGAGGAAGCGCCTTCGTAAACAAATCCGCAAGATTGTCCTCCGTCTTGCAATACTCCACAGTGATGGTCTCATCCAGAAGCTTTTCTCGGATGAAGTGGTACTGGATCTCAATGTGCTTCGTCCGGGCATGAAAAACAGGATTTCTTGCCAAGGCAATGCAACTCTCATTGTCACATCGCAGCAATGTAGGACGAGTCTGGGGGCACCCAAGCTCCTCCAACAATCTCCGAAGCCACACAACCTCGCATGTGGTGGAAGATGCGGCCCGATACTCCGCCTCAGTAGACGAAAGGGCTACCGTGGGCTGCTTCTTGCTACTCCATGAAATAACACCTGCACCCAAAGTAAAGCAGTAACCTGTTGTAGACCGCCTGTGGTCCACGTCACCGGCCCAATCCGAGTCGCTCCAACCTGCAAGTACAAGATCTGACCCATCTGTCCCTGCGGGGTAATGAATCCCCAAATCAGACGTCCCCCTCAGATACCGAAGTATCCTTTGAGCAGCCTGCCAATGCACCGTCTTAGGTTCACTCATGAACCCTGCCAAGAGCCCAACAGCAAAACATAGATCAACCCTCGTGTTGAGAAGCCAAATCAAGGACCCTATCAACTGTCGATAGCGGGAAGCATCCGCCAAAGGAGAAGCTGAGTGGGAAGTGGCCTTCCAGTTCGGATCCATAGGAGTAGAGAGGGCCCGACAATCTTCCATCTCAAAAGACACCAAGAGCTCCTGTACATATCTCTGTTGGGAGAGAAAGATCCCCCTCTGAGACTGATAAATCTCATGGCCTAAAAAGAAATGGAGTAGCCCCAAATCCGTCATCTCGAACGTCCGATGTAAAGCTGACTTTGTCTCCTTGACCTGCTGTGCATCATCACCTGTGACAATCAAATCATCAACACATAATACAAACAGCACACAACCATCCTCGGAAGTGTGAACATACAGCTGCGGATCGGCCTTGGACCGCCGATATCCCAACTGAGTCTGGAGGAACGAATCAATCTTCTCGTTCCAAGCTCGCGGGGCCTGCTTGAGACCATACAGGGCCTTCTTCAACCTATAGACTTTCCCATCTGAAGAACCAAAACCAGGAGGCTGCTCAACGTAGATCTCCTCCTTCAAATCACCATTCAGGAAGGCCGACTTCACATCCAGCTGATAAACAGGCCATCTCCTATGGCCAGCCAAAGCAAGAACAACTCTAATGGTTGCCATACGAGCTGTAGGGGCAAAGGTGTCATGACAGTCAATCCCTGGGCGCTGGGCAAAACCCTTAGCAACAAGGCGAGCCTTGTGCTTATCCAAAGTACCATCACTGAGATATTTGGTCTTGAAGACCCACTTGACTCCAATCACCTTCTTCTTCGGGGGGCGTGGCACAAGTGACCAAGTGCCATTCCTCTCAATAGCCTCCAACTCAGCTTCCATAGCTTTCTTCCATGGAGCGGACTGTAAAGCCTCCTTCACGGAGGTGGGCTCTCGATCCTCCATAACTCGGGACATCAAACAATAATTGGAGCAAACAAGCTCCGAAGAATGCGCCTGGTGCCTCCGTGACCGCCGCGGACCATCCTGTAGTCCCCACTCCTCAGGAACCCCCTCGATCCCTGAATCACGGAGTGTGTCACGGGCCCAGCGAGGAGAAGGCCGAACCTCCCCTCGTCGTTCTCCATCAGTAGAAGACTCTGGAATGTCCACCGGTGGTAACTCCTCAGAAGGATCCGGTGGAACAATAGACTCTGTGTCAGAAACAGAATCATAATCAAATGGCACAGGCTCCAGTGGAACTGTAGAAGGAGCCAAACTCTCCCCTGGATCTCCAAGAACGGGATGCTCCTCACCCGTTGAAGAAACCGGAACCTCCACAAACCGCACATCACGGCTAGTATATACATCCCGCTTGACGGGATCATACAGTCGGTAGCCTTGGGACTGGGAGCTGTAGCCAACAAATACCTGTTTTCGGGAAGCCGCTTCAAATTTGTCACGGTGAGCCTTGGGAATGTGAACATAGGCATCACACCCAAAGACCCGAAAGTAAGAAACATCTGGCTTCGTCCCAAAATAAGCCTCAAATGGAGTCATCCCTTCCACGGCCGAAGTAGGGGATCGATTAAGGATGTGGACTGCAGTAGCCACAGCCTCGGCCCACAGAACCTGAGGGGTCTGTCGGTGCTCCATCATGGTGCGCGCCATCTCGATCACACTGCGGTTCTTCCGTTCTAGAATACCATTTTCTTGAGGAGTATTGGTATTGGCAAACTCCTGGTGAATTCCTCTATCTGCACAAAACCGAGCAAATTCATTAGACACAAATTCACCTCCCTTGTCGGATCGCAAGGTCTTCAACTTCCGGCCTGATCGGTTCTCCTCAAAGAGAAGTCAATCCTTGAAGTGCGAGAAAGCTTCTGACTTTAGTGCCAAAAAGTAGGCCCATGTCATCCTGCTGTAGTCATCCACGATCAGCATGAAGTACGAGCTCCCACGCAGGGACTCATTCCTCATAGGGCCACATAGATCCGTAGATACTAGCTCCATCGGTGAAGTAGACCGCCGCGAAGCTGTGTGGGGAATGGCATCCCGATGCTGCTTCCCCCGTATGCAGGAGACACATGGCTGCTGGCTCACCACTATATCCGGCAACCCTCGAACAAGCTGTCCACGTGACGCCTTCCGAAGATAGTCATAGTTCAGGTGACCAAACCGAGCATGCCATAACTCAGACTGTGACTGTGAGGTAAGAAGAAGAGAAGAGAGGGCAGTGGAAGACTTCAGTTTGTAAATGCCGTTCTCCTCATATCCAGATGATAGAACCTTCCTCAATTCACGATCAAGGACTCGCACAGTAGAACTGTTAAATTCCACCAAAAGACCAAGGGAGCAAATCTTATGAACTGAAAGGAGATGGTACCCCAATCCTGGTACATGCAAGACCTCTGAAGTATGGGTGCCACCTCGTCCATCCGGAATAAGCTGCATCTTACCCCGACCTGCAATAGAAACTGAAGAGCTGTCTCCAATGAGAACCTGCCCACGCGAAGGTCGCAGCTGGGCAACACCATCTGATGAAGGAGTCATGTGCCGTGAGGCACCACTATTAATAATCCACTCTCGAGATTGGGGAGCCGCCATCGCAGCATCAGAAGCATTCGGTGAAGCGTCCTCAATGACAACTAAATGTAGAAATGCAGCTGATGAGGGTGCAGCCACCGCTCCAGAATCCTTGGTTTCCTTCTTCTTGGTGTCCTTCGAGTCTTTGTCAGGGCAATCCTTCTTCCAATGGCCAGTCTTTCCACAAATATGGCATGTGGAGTCTTTGTCCTTGTCCTTCTCCTTGTCCTTCTTGGACTTGTTATCCCCCTTCTTCTTCTTTTGGTCCTTCCCCTTCTTCTGAGAGGCTTGACCTGTCAACGCCTCCGTCTTGGAAGCATTCTGTCCCTTTAACTGTTCCTCTTGGTCCAGGACCATAGGAACCAACTCTTCCCACCGAAGAGTAGACTCTCGCCCCGAAGCAATAAGGGCAGAGTAAAATGTACCGAATCGTGGCGGCAACTGGGACAAGAGTGTAATCGCCATGTCTTCGGAGGAAATTGGCTTCCCCGCATTCTGAACCTGCATCTGTAGCTACCTTAGCTTGTTAATGTGTTCCCTTAGCAAAGAAGACTTATTGACGGACAAGGTCCGCATCTGTACCTCCAAAGAAACCCTCTTCATCAGGGTCATCCGATTGTACATTTGATCAAGCTCCAGCCATATCTCACGAGCCACCGTCAAGTGCTCGATGTGAGCGATCACGGCTGTAGTGCATGATAGAAAGAGAAAGGATCGAATCCTGGCATTCAGTTTATCCCAGTGAGACTGGGCCCTGGACAACTCCGCACGAGCATCAGAAGAGAGTTTGGACTCATCTCTTACCGAAGGCCGGTCAATATCTTCATGTACCAACTCCGCCAAATCATAGGACTCTAGGATGGCCAACATCATAACGCGCCAAATGCGGTAGTTGTCGCCGTCGAGCTTCTGATCTGTAGGAAGAGCCGGTAAGACAGGCACCTTCCGGTCCATAATCGCCTGGAACTCCAAGTCCATCTCTGTAGACATCTTCACCTGCAATGCCTTCTCAAACGCAAAAGCAGCCCCCTCTGACTGGGTAAACTCAGCCTGCTAAGGCTCTTCCGCGTCCCGAAGCTTCTTCACCCGCCGGAGGCGATGAAAAAGCAAAACCTGCACTTTTAGGTTGAAAACTCAAACTTCCTCCGCGTCAAACAGCAGTAAACAGCAGCAAATCCACCACCTGTACTCCTTTCCTGTGCGCCCACACTCGTTTCAGCCTTGTTCCAAGGCGCAGCCCTCCTGTCTGCCCTTAAACGCAAAAAACGCAAATTTGTGTCGCGATGGAAACTCCTTTTCAGGTTGATTCTTCGCTTAGTCAGCCCTCAAACACTGCTCTGATACCATGTCAGAGTGCAGCGGTGCGGAAGCGTAGGACTGAGAGAGAGAAAACGCAGAGAGAAAAGGGAGAGAAAGAGACAGTGTACAATGAAGATCTGTTGTATCAAGAATGCTGAATACAAAGATATACACGGGCGCAGTGCGCTGGACTGCGTGTCTCTACCTCGACGATGCGACCTGCTGTCCACCTCGAAGTCTGCTGCAGTCTGCACTGTCTGCTGTCTGAAATCTGCGAACAGAGACAGAAATCTGCACGGCACCGGTCTGTAATCTGCGACAGAGAAGAGTGTATAGACTGCTAGAAACGTCGGCAATAAATAGGCGAAAAACCACCTAGAACGGGGTGCCAAAATAGGGCGCAGCCTGGAATAAATCCGCTGCAGGCAGTCGGACTGCCACGTGGCAGTCCGACTGCTGCAGGTCTGACTGCAGCAGTCCGACTGGACTGCACTAGGCTGAAACCTGCCTGGCTGTGATCTCTCTAACACTATGTTCCTCTATGTTTGCCCTAGCATTCCTTTACAATACCCTAACCACCCAAATCTGTCGACATTGGGTAACTGGGATAGAGCAAGCATAGCAATGAGAGTACCTAATAAGCATGCAAGGTGAAGAGGCCTCTTGAACATGCACACACACATGCGCGCACACACACACACAAAGCATGAATCCTAGACATAGTAACATGGGATGACCATTTTCTAGCTACCCATCCCCATACCAACCTAGTCCCATCCCCACGTTAGAGCCCCTTCTCATGAAGACAAGGGATGGCAATTCCTCTCCATCCCCATTCCCATTCCTGTCCCAAGTTACTATGATCCTAGAAGTTGTCTTGCCAAAGATGTCCATGGCTTGACAAACAAGTAAGATGAAATCTAGCTAATCTAAGAAGGTGAAAGCAAGGATCTTGGTTACAAAGCAAAGAAATGCAGCAATCAACCCACCAAGAAATGAAACCACAAACATGCAAGATGGCAGGATGCTGCCCCCATTTAAGGGGGGAAATGTGAAAGTTGAGGGAGGTTGCACAAGTCCCCACCCTAGGAGCCAACAAGGACAGAACTAGAGGATGAAAACAAAAAGTGTTGAAGACTGAATTTGCCGATGTACTCTATACTAAAGTTTGGGAGAATCTATGCAAATGTTTATGATGCAAGCCAAACATATCCATGACTACATGCTTACATTCAAGACGTCTCTTACTGAGCTTCAATTCTCAAAAGCTTCCATTGTAGTTTGACATTATAGACATTGGGCACCATTTTCTTCCTCTTCTTTGGAGTTTAGGGAGGTGGGAGCGAGTTCTTTTTTCCTAGAGAGAGATGGACATCTAATGTCTATTAGAAACCAAAATGTTGAGTTGAACCGGTCTATGCTATGTCTCATCGTGGATAAACAAAGTGAAATATGAATAAACAAGAGATAATGCATCAATGTATACAAGAGCTCTTAACTCTCCTACCATCTTCATAGGGTTATGGTGCACATATCTTAGGCCCTCTATGATATATTTGCTAAAGTGAAACTCGTCAACACCATAGCTCTATCTATTGACACACGAGAGAGAGAGAGAGAGAGAGAGAGAGAGAAAGAGAGAGAGAGAGAGAGAGAGAAAGAGAGAGAGAGAGAGAGAGAGAGAGAGAGAGACCCTCCCTAGGGAGGACTTGATTTCTTGGCACACTGCAATTTCATTTCTTCTGTCCCCTTTGCCGTGACTTTTGTATTCCTTATGTGATATGATATGATATAAATATCCATTACTTTTTTTCTTAAAAAAAGAGAGTAGTTTTTTTGGTCAAGCTTAACATTTCATTAGCTCTTGGCCTTTTAAATACTATTTCAAGACCTCTCTCTGAGGTTCTACACTCTGCCTATAAAATCTAGGATCTAGAATTAGATTTATCCATGAAGAACAGAGTTGTCATAACACCCATGATTAGGTTTCCTGGTTGGATAAATTGCAAGCAAAGCCAGCTACAAGCACGCAGAGGCTTCTTATATGGCGTGGTAGGGCAAGGGCTTACTGGTCAACAGCATCCATTTTGAGGATGGAGCGCTTCTTGGCTTCGATGGTCCATCCACCCACAGAGATCCCTCGGTGAGTGTGCCCGCCAAACAGACAGCCGCCGGCTCTCTGAAGGGCCAGCTGCCGCTGCTTCTCTTCGTCTGCAGCTTCTACGCCCCCACGCTCGCGTTCGCGCTCGCTCGCCATTTCATATGAGTAGAGATCTGTTGTTGTTTGTTGCTTGCTTACAAAGACGGTACTAACATTAATTAACATTAACATTAACATAAGTATTAATTAGATCTTTGATATTACTTTCATCTTAAAGATCATCGCATGCCTTCCCATGGCATAAATAATTACCCTGGCTTTTTGTAATGTGTATTTTCTTCACCTTTTCATGGTAATTTTTCATCGGGATTATCCTGCATTTCACCCAAGGTGAGTAAAGATCTGTTGTTGTTTGTTGTTTGCTTACAAAGATTTTACTAACGTTAATTAACATAAGTATTAATTAGATATTTGATTTTACTTTGATCTTGAAGATCGTTGCATGCCTTCCCATGGCATAAAAGATTATCCTTGCTTTTTGTAATGCATATTTTATTCACCTTTTCATGGAAATTTTTCGACGAGATTATCCCACAGTTCACCCGAAGGTGAGCACACTGCAAAGCCACCTAGTTGTGAGATTGGATCCTTAGACATGCCACAACTTACACACACCCAACCAACTAGGCTGCCGCTCATTGGTATGATTGCCTTGGCTTGTTACTTACTGTGATTTTGAAAGTTTTCACGATCACTTCTAATGTAAGTTATCAGATATCTTCACCTAATTCTCTCTTTCTCTTCATATACACTTCTTTTGTAATGCAACATGACAATTTTAGAACATATGGACATCCCCCATAACTTACATGCTCATATAGAGCTCTTTAATTTGCACAATACAATGGTAGTTGTGGAATTGCTTTTGAGACACTAAAATAGTCTCGAGAGCCTCATTTACAAATCTACTAAAAACCAGATCTTCTCAACCTCATGATATATCATGTTGTGGAAATAGAAATTTGTGGCAATAAGTATTATCAAATATTGTAAAATATGCCTAATAGATGTTAGCTTCCCATCAAAGCTAAGATGTGCCCCCTTCCAATAATATATCTTCACTTTGATTTTATGGAAAACCAATAAATCCTTTGCCTTGAGGTTAGTCATATCCCAAGTATATCACTACTTTCCCTAGTTCTATATCCTAGCCCAAATTGAGCTAGCACACTTTGTTTTTATTTAAGTAAGCCTTAATACTTTAGTTTTCTTCTCACTACCTCAAGAACCAAAAACCAAGCAAAAACCTCAAACAACCTATCAAAGAGTTCAAACAATTTGGAAATACTACAAGGATCCTCTTGAACTATGTTTGAGTTGTCATCCTTAAACAGCTAGCCACCATGCACCATCCCATTTAGTAAGGATAAACCCCTTTTTGCCCCTCATAATAATAAGATCAAGATTTCCAAGAACTAGGTCTAATACAATAGCAAAAAGAGGGGTTGCAAGAGAACAGCCTTCTCTTGTGGATAAGCATAAAGGGTTTCTATGTATATCCATTCAAGCATAAAAATTCCAAAGCAATAGAGGAGAATGTTGTGACCATATACAAGAAAATATCACCAAATCTCATTCTCTTAAGCACTACTAAGATGAAGTCCTCTAATCCAATCATGAGTCTTTTTGAGGTTGAGATTCGTCGTCATGAAATTGGAATGCATAATCAATTGTGAAATTGAGATTTAAGAATTGCACGATGGGTCATCCTTTCATGTATGAACCATATTGCCTTTTATGAATGCACTCAACCAAAAGAGAGTTGAATTCTATTTGCTAATGTTCTAGCCAATATTTTGTACGAAGAGGCAAGCATCATAAGTGACCTCCAATCCTTGTAGTGTTGCCTTAAAGGAGACCTCAAGGTCAATTTTATGAAGCATTCAAAACTCAATTAGAAGCTCAATTAGAAGCTCGTCAATCCCAATAGCTTTCTATTTTCTTCATTCATTGAGAAAACCACATCTTCTATCTCACCTTTAGAAAGTGGTGTTTTTCTATTAGTCTTGGCATGGAATCTAAAATATCTTCCATTCTTTGCAAATAAGATGCATTGACTATGGCTACAAAAAATTTGAGCATTTGTGGAATATTTCACTTGTATGATTTATTCCTCTATCATCGATGACTTTTCCTATGTACTATTGGATGGTTGTTTTATTTTTCCAATCACTTTGAAGAAAAAAGAATTAGGGTGTCCTCCTAGCTAAAATACATGCTCTCTACATGGCATACCTCTCTTGCTTCTCCCCTAATGCTTTAATATTTAAAAAAAATTTAGTCATTAAGAAGATCCACAACAATAGCATAAAGAAAATCTTGGCATTTTATATGCCTATGAAATCTGTGTTTTTATTGTGATGGCCATTATATTTTGAGGTTCCTTAGATATTGACTACCTCAATGCACTTGTCCCATTTAGTTACACCATGACCCTAAAAGATGATGCTTTTTCATGCTTCCACCACCTTTTGTTGATATTGTTCTCGTCTCAAGAAAAATGTATTAATCTTAAATAATGGATCCTCTACCACATGAATTTTCATTCTTAAATAGATCAAAGCTAATCATCAAAGGGAAATGATCAAAGATGGAGTGGTCAAAGAGAAAAGCTACTTAATTGCCACATGTATCCACCAAGCTTCATTTGAGAAGTACACCTTGTGAAGACACTTTGCTCTCCATGTGGTACCCCCATGCTTGTTTCTCCAAGGAAAATCGTACATGCACTAAATCTATCAAGTATGCATACATGTTCCCACCCATCTCGCTTTTAAAATATTCCTTCTCGCTATTGTAATTCATTGTACCAAAGGGTCTAAAAGGGAAGTGGAACCTAGGAGGAATAAGCTTGGTGGTGAGAGCTATGGCAGATGGAGAGCAAGAGCAAGAGAGAGAGTGAAACTCAAAGTGGGAACTCCAACGGCCACAATGTGTAGCCAGCCCTTCCTTTATTCAAACTGTCACTAAAAGAATAAAGAATAAGTGACTGTGACAAGCATCCGCCATCTGCAGTGTGCAGTGGTGGGTATTTTCAGTGTAGTAATATAGGGGCAGCTAGGCGAAAGCGCCTTTACCCCCCAACAACCTCCCACTTAAAGGCGAATCTGCTCCAGTGAGAGAGAAAAAAGAAAAGACAGTACAACATGTACACATATAACACAAGATGAGGAAAAAGACGTCATCTCATCCAATGCCCATCAATCTCCTGAGAAAGGCAAAGTGCTCTGTAGTGAGGCTTTTCGTGAGCAAGTCTACACGATTTTGCTCAGTCAGAATCTTGATAAGGTCAACAGACCTATCCTCAATGACCTCGCGAATGAAGTGATACCTCACCTCAATATGTTTCATCTTCACATGGAAGACCAGATTCTTGGCCAATTGAATGGCACTCATAGAATCCGAATGCAATGTAGGCATAGCATCTATCATACCAAGGTCTGCAATCAAACAGCCTAACCAGATAGCCTCCTTGCAAGCCTTTGTGGCTGCAATATACTTGGCCTCTATAGGAGAAAGAGCCATACACTTCTGTGCCCTAGACATCCAAGAGATAGCCCCTCCAACATAAGTGAACACATAGCCAAAAGTGGACTTCCTACTATCTGCATGTCCTGCATAATCAGAGTCAATGCACCCCACGACTCCTGTATCCTGGCTAACATAGCAAAGGCACATATTTGATGTGCCCTTTAGGTACCTCATGATACCCTTCATGGCATCCCAATGTTTCTTGCCAGGTGTAGCCATATAACATACCACAACCCCAACTGCAAAAGCTATATCTAGATGGGTGGCTATCATGGCATACATAAGACTGCCCACGGCTGATGCATATGGAATCTTGGCCATCTCGGCCCTTTGCTCATCTGTCTACAAACAATCGGCCTATGAAACTTTCACATGAGAAGGTAATGGACATCCATTAGGCTTAACATCCTGCATGCGGAAGCGCTCAAGAACTTTATATATGTACTCCCTCTGTGAGATAGATAGAGGAGTCCCTGAGATCTATCGTGCGTAATGCGCATACCAAGTATATGAGAGGCCTGTCCCATATCTTTCATCTCAAAGCTCTTCTTGAGCTGAGCCTTAAGAGCATCTAGCTTCTCATGAGCTGTCCCTGCTAAAAGCATGTCATCCACATAGAGTACCAAAATCAGTAAAGAACCATCACAGGCTTTCTTCATGTACAAGCACGGATCCATAGCACTGTGGCTATAGCCCTATGATTGCATGAATGTATCAAACTTATGGTACCATTCCCTAGGTGCCTGCTTCAAGCCATATAGACTCTTCTTTAGCTTGTACACTAGGTGTTCCCTGCCAGGGTCTGCAAAGCCCTTAGGCTACTCCATGTAAATCTCATCATGCAAGTCTCCATGTAAAAAGGCCGTCTTGACATCATTCTAGTACAAGTCCAGGTCAAGCTGTGCAACCAAGGCCAAGACTAAGCATAGGGTGGTCATCTTGACCATGGAGAAAAGACTTCATCAAAGTCAACACCATGCTCCTACTTAAAACCCTTAGCAACCAATCGAGCCTTGTATACTGGCTTGGGGTGTCCAGGGGTACTTTTCAGCTTGTACACCCACTTGCATGGCAAAGCCTTCTTACCATGAGGCAAGGAAACCCAATCCCAAGTCTGATTCTTATGCAATGAGTCAAGCTCAAACTGCATAGCCTTCTCCCAAGAGTGACAATCACCAATGTGCATAGCCTCATCATAAGTGAGAGGCTCTCTTGCATTTGTAACCAGTACATAATCCATAGAGGGCACAAAACAGTCAGGAGATCGTCTATCTCTAGTAGAACGTCTTAACCCAGGCTCTGCTGCCTGACCGACATCCTGTCTAACATCAGTATGTCTAACATCTGGGCCATGAGCATCAGGTGATGCTACACGCTATCTAGCTGGCCGTGGAGCAGGCTAAATGAGAGCAGGTGGCTCCTCCTAAAAGATAACTCTGTGTACCTCAACCACTTTTTCAGGCTGCATATGCATTTTTTCCTCATGAAAGATGACATCATGGCTGCGGATCATTTTCCACGCATGCGGACCCCATAGATGGTAACCCATATCTCCTGCATCTCCATAGCCAATGAAAATGCATTTGACACTTCTAGGATCTAGCTTATTGCTTTTGTCCTTGTGCACATGGTAAAATGCCTCACATCCAAAGACACACAAATGATCATAAGAGGGGGGCTTGCTAGCCCATACTTCCTCTGCAACCTGAAAGTCTATGCCACTGCTAGGCGACTTGTTAATGAGATGCACTGCAGTAGTAATTGCCTTAGCCCAAAAGTACTGCGGTAAGCTAGCCTGACTAAGCATGCTACGGACCCTTTCCTAAGTAGTCATATTCATGCATTCAGCCATACCATTCTAGGGTGGCGTGTAAGGGGCGATCAACTAACGCTTAATACCCCGCTCATCACAAAACTGCTCAAAAGCACGTCATACATACTTACCCCGATTATCTGACCTGAGGCATTTGAGCCTTTTCCCAGACTGGTTCTCTGCCAATGCAAGCCAACGTTGAAATGTGTCTAGGACATCAGATTTTCTCTTTATGGAATAAGCCCAAACCTTACGTGAGTAATCACCTATGAAAGTAACAAAATACTTTGCCCCACCGAGTGATTGATAGGGCATGGGCCCACATACATCTAAGTGCACAAGAGCCAAGGGCTCACCCATGCGTTTCTTACCAAACTTTTTATGCATATTTCTAGTCTGCCTACCATACAAACAATGATCACAAGAATCAAAATGTGAAGAGTCAAAAGGCGGAAGATATTGCAAAGCACCGAACATTTTCATTCCTTTAAGGGACATATGCCCCAAATGAGCATGCCAAAGGGATACATGGGGGATAGAACCCACAGACAAAACATGATCCAAGGTAGCTCTAGATACAATTAAGGGATAGAGGCTACCAGACTTGGCACCTCTTGTAACCACAAGCCTGCCACGAGTAATCTTCCATGTAGAGTCTCCAAAAGACACAAAATACCCTGCATCATCAGGCTATCCAACTGACATAAGGCTACGAGTCAACGCAAGTACATGGCGTACATCATGCAAAACAAAGGAACTGCCTGAAGAAAACTATAGCCTAACATCTTCAATGCCCACAATGTTAAGAGACCTATCATCACCAAGACGCACAGAACTAGAGACGGTACTATAGGTATGAAACCGATCTCTATAGGGTGTCACATGAAATGACGCACCCGAATCCAAGAGCCACCACTACGCATACATAGAATGTATCTCGGAAGCCTGTAAGGCATTGCATGAAGAAGCTGCAAGTATGTAATCGTCATCTAAATCAATGGCATGCATGACATTAACCTCTTCTATCTTCACAGTGGACTTTGCAGGTACAATGCTGTGCTCAGAAGACTTTTCCTGCACTTTCTCTTTTCCCTTTTCCTTGCGCTTATCATTGTGCATTTTATGGCACTATGGCCTAGCTTTTCCACAATAATGATAGGTAAGATCAGAATTCCATCCACAGGACTTACTGCAACCACGTGACTTGGACCTAGACTTTTGAGAGTCCATGCCCTTATGATCATTATCACGCCTACCATGTTTGCCACCTCTAATGGTCAATACAAGTGAAGAGCAGGAAGCATCATTGTTTCTTCTGTTGATTTCCTCAGTCAATAAAGCACTCTCAACATCTTTGATTTTCAGTCCATCAAGCTTGTTCATGCATATGGTAGTACAAAAGACATCCCATGATTCAGGCAAGGTACCAAGCAGAAACAACGGGTGCAAGTTGTCTTTGAACTCAATACCCTATGACAACAGACTCTTCATGATAGCATGAAACTGACTGAAATGAGATGATAGGGAGGTCCCCTCCTTCATGAGACGGTCCATTAATTGCTTCAGCCAATACATCTGTGATGTAGGACTCTGCTGCGCATAGAGCTCTTGAATCTTCTCCCATAAATCCCATGCACTCTGATTCTCATCTTCAACAACATTATGATGGACCTCTTTTGAGAGTGACAAGATAGTGGTAAACTTGCATAGCTAATTAACTTCCATCCAAATATCATCATCCATATCCTCGAGTTTAACACCCTTGAAACATGAGGGTTTAATCTGTAATTTCTGCACCAAGACCTGCCATATTTGGGACTTCCAATACCCATAGTTGGTACCATCCAACTTGGCAATGTTAAAGAGAGCTGTGTCTTTCAGATGACCAGCCATACTGTCCCAAATCAAAGCAAAAGAAAAGCAAAATTTCAGGTTGTTATAATTAGCAGAAAATGCACTAAAACCATTGCTAAAACTAGCTGAAAGAGTGGATATCACCAAGAGAAGCACTTGTCCACCAAATATGACCAAGATAACATCAAATAGTAAGCATTACCCTCATAGAAGTGCTCAAAATCTATAGATTTCAGCTTGCTGTAATAAATGATGGCAATATGTAAAATTGTCCCAAAATGAAGCAATCTCTGATACATATGTCACTACAACTGCCACGTAACAAGATACATCCAACAATGAGTGTCAAGGGGCAAGAAGGTGCCAAGAAGGTACCAAGAACTATCAAACCAATAACCTGTCAGGCAAGAGACATCTCATAGGTCTAGAAGTCATGTATGTAACGGGTCTCGGGGTAAGAGAAGAGACCAAGCATAAGCACAACTGATAGAGCAAGAAGCTCAATGTGTAACCATCCAAGATGCATACAAAACTGACAAACCTGTGACAGAGATAGGTGTTTGCCCCAATAGGCGCATCAAATCAGCCCACTACAGACTAACTGCAGACATAAAGCTCTCAAGAGAGCAAATGCATGTAACTGTCCCACAAGCTCAAGCTCAAGTGTAAATAAGGCTCTGTGTACATCCGAATATACCAAGAGGCTCCCGTTGGAAATAAAATTAGATGCAAAGAGAGCAAGCAACGCTCTAATACATCGAATACATAGCATCAAACATGCCAAATCCTAGAAGGGTACATCCGGAGCATAAATCCCAAGTTATCTCAAACCCATAAAGCATAAGCCCGAAAGCATTCAAAGAGCATGTAATTGACAACCGATTGTAATGCACAGTAGGTCCAAAATGCTCAAATACATCTGAAGTCGAAGCTCCAAGTAACTGTCAAGCATGGACAAACCAAGTGGCATCCATATTTGACCAAAGCATAAATGCAAGAAGCCTAAATGTCAAGCAGTGACAATAGGCATAAACTAGTCCAAAGCATGCCAACTGAAGCCAAATGCCAGTGAAGGACGACTAAGTCAGGGCCTAATCCAAGTTTGAAAGCATTCCGGAACCAAAAAGAAGCATTTGACAACCTCCAAATACATTGGTATGATCATTTAAACCTCTAGGAAGGACCCCGTATCCAAGAACCAATGCATACACCAAGTAAATGAGCTTCAGTCCACTGTATTATAGCAGCATATTTACTGTTAAATGAAGCTCAAACAGTGCCCAAATCTGCTCCAAATCAGTCTCAAAGCATAGATATAGCATCCCATAACATCCAGGCATCACCGAGCATCAATATGCATCAAACGGACAATGCCAAGAAGCATCAAACAATAAATGTCAAGTGTTGTCATGTTTTGACAATCCTGGGACTGTGTATACAGCAAGGGCTGAAGGGGGAAGCACTCAAATCAATCATCGGGAGCCAAGCACTAATGCGGGGGAGTCCAACAATGATCGGAAAGGTTGCCAAGAGTGCCGGGACATGTGCCGCATTTTGCGCTAGCTGTTCTTGGGGGCTGGGGGTCTTCAATAGTGCTTGGGAGCACTTGGCAATGTCGAGGGGGCTCCGATGCAGCCTTGGAAGATGCCAATGAAGGTCCAGAAGCTCAAGGAAGAGGTGGGAGATCAAAACATACCTGCAAATGAAGGTGCCATGGCTGCCATTGAAGCTTGGGTTGAACTGAAGAGAATGCCGGGAAAGCTTCAATGCCTTTGCTCTGATACCAGTTGAAAGGGAAGTGGGACCCAGGAGGCAGAAGCTTGGCGGTGAGAGCTATGGCAGATGGAGAGCAAGAGCAAGAGAGAGAGTGAAACTCAAAGTGGGAACTCCAATAGCCACAATGTGTGGCCGGGCCTTCCTTTATTCAGACTGTCACTAAAATAATAAACAATAAGTGACTGTGACGGGTGCCCGCCACCTACAGTGTGCAGTGGTGGGTACTATCAGTGTGTAGTAATACACGGGCGGCTAGGTGGAGGCACCTTTACCCCCAAAAGGGTCTCTAAAGCATGTAATCTATCTACAAAACACTCTATCCCCAAGGAAGATTGAGGAGGACAATAGCTTTATGTCCCTTAGGTCCTTCCATACCTCAACTCTCTTGTTAGTATTATTTGGGGCATATAATGAGTACACATCAACACTGGTGTTTGTAAGATGTGTGATTGTCCCAACATAATTAGCAGTAGTACTTGTGATTAAAATATGATCCACTTAAATTATAGCACCTCTAGAACCATTGAGTAGCACATATAAAAGCATGCAAAATCACTAATGCTAAAAGTAGAATCTAGCTTGCACATGCCTTCTTGTAAGGCAATCACATCAAGCTTCAAATGTTTGACTAACTTGTTTAAGCTTGTCCTTTTATGATCAAAGCAAGCCCCTCTAATATTCAAAGTGGTTATTCTACACATCATTGATGGAAGAAAGTTAGACCTCCACTTCTAGCCACACTTTTGATCAAGTGACTTTCCCTTCTCATAAAATTGGCACAATTCCTTTAGGCCAGCATTCCTCTTCTACATGTCTCTAGGGGGAATTTTTTCCTTCTTTGGTTGGGTCCTTGTTATTCTTATATTTCACTTGTAGTGATTTCCTATGTTGATTATTGTCTTTTAAAAAAGAAAGAAATTTTCATGCTATTTGGCCCTATTGTTGTCTTCTTGAGAGGACCATCATCCTTCTTATGTTGTTATGTTGCATTTCTACAAGTATTTCTTCTCTTGCTTTTCTATATTTTGTAGACATTCTCTACAAAATAACCATTCTATTCACAGACATAACACGTATTTGGAGATGGGGGAACCAAACTTCATTGATGATGTCAATTCCCCTATTTTCACCAAGATCCAAAACCTTTGGAGGCTCCACCATACAATCACAAAGCTCCATTGATGATGTCAATTCCCCTATTTGCACAAAGCTCCAAAACCTTTGGAGGCTCCACCATATAATCACACAAGATGTAGGCTTTCATGGATCCCCTTTGGTTGATGTATAACATAAATGCATATAGTACCTTCTTGAGAGTGTTTGCCAGGGCCCTAACTTCTCCTACAAGTAATACATGAGACCTTGGGGAGTTAACCCATACAAGTAACTAAGAGAGTGTCACATTTGATGGTAAGAAACTTGTCAACAAAGGCATGCAAGGGACAAGGTTCCCTTTGAACCTACTTAACATCCCAAAGTTTGGTCCCATTCCATTTGATTGCCAAACACCACTTTGTGAAATTCCTTGTCAATGAACTTGTAGTGATTAAGAAGTGCTTTGGCTTGATATGTTTCTTTGAGCCACTATAGAAACTCATCCTCAAACAACACCATTCCCAGAAAGTAAAGAACAATACTAGAATAAGCAAAGTTGACATAATGACCACACAAGTTCCAAACAAGGGCAAAACTACTTTGTGTGCCCTCTTCCCTATTGATAATAACTCCTCCATCTTGGTAACACTGATCTTCTAAAGCATGATACCATCACTTTGGACTATATCCACAATTGTGCATGACTCTAGGTCCATTGACTCTTCATCAACCTTCTCTATGTTCCTTTATATCTTCATTGCTTTGGACCATGTCCTTTTGTACCAACCAAGCACCAAAATCCTCTCATTAATCATAACTTTTCCATATGCTTTGCCCAAGGTGAATGATGAAAAAAACTAGAGCTAATGAGTGGCTTAGATCCTAATAGACATTATGAGAATAAAATTATGGAGTAATGAATATCATAGAAACAAGCTTCATGCTCCTTTGAAATGTCATGATAGACAAACATAAATAGAGAGGATAAAAATAATGAAAACATGTTGCATGAAAATGAAGGTGACAAGAAGACAAAAGAAGGCCTCTAGGAGGGGAGCAAGACAACAAAGTAAAACCTCTACATATGAGTGTACTCAATGGTAAACTTTTCATGCATGAACATTTCACAATAAGGCTCTATATGTAAGAACAATACTATAACCATTCCATTAAATATTTAAGAAAATAGCCCAAATTTCAAGAAAAATCCTAGAAAATGAGGACCCAAGGTCTAAACACATGTTAATATTTACCTCATGACTAGCCAAATATCATTATGTCAATATTCAAAAACTAATTGCTATTGTTGGTGACGACTTTGGCTCAATAAGGGATGTGCTCTCCTCTCTCTCTCTCTCTCTCTCTCTCTCTCTCTCTCTCTCTCTCTCTCTCTCTCTCTCTCTCTCTCTCTCTCTCTCTCTCTCTCTCTCTCTCTCTCTCTCTCTCTCTCAATCAAGTGCATCCTTATGTCGAATTTAAAGGTTTCTCAATCATGAGATTCTGATGGTGGAATTTAGTGTTGATCCTCTTCATAACCATAAGCAACAAGACCCATCACATTGCTTTTGCTTCTTGGAACCATTATGCATAACATTCTTTGACCCATACCTTAATGAGCTCTTTACATTTGGACATACATGCAATAAGTGAGCATAGAGAGCTACCAAGATTGGACTAATGCTATTTTTTTTTGTTGCAAGCTTTGCAAGATTAATCTTCTCAGATCTTGAAGCTTTGCAAGACCAATCAACAAATGTGGCATATTCTCGATAAGATCATTAATTACATCATCCTTTGAAGAAACAATAGAAGGCACTATATGTTTTTGCCTTAGCATTGGCTCTATCCATGTGACGGACTAGCAATAGCCTCAGGCATAATCAATTGCTCCCTTCTTCTCTATCTTTTCACTAATTTAGAAACAACTTCCTGAACATCATTCCACTCAATCTTAAGACCTTTCTCTACTTATCATCTTCTCGAATTTCTTCCAATTCAATCTATAAAGGTGGATTTGTAGTCTACAATAATAAAATAATATTCTCTATCTCTAGAGTAAGCTATTCCACAGCACTTAACTAGTCATAATGTTGTTCAAATTCCTTATGCAATTCCACAAAAACAAAAAGCCCTTTGGCAAGTTTTGCAACCCACTCAAGAAAATACATTTTTGTAACCTTATCGGCATCCTCAATGTAATACTTATCTTTTAAGGCTTTTAAGAAATCAATCCAAGTCGATCCATGCTCTATGTAAATTGCATTCATTCAAGTTCATAGCTCATGAGCCAGAACTCAGTTAAAATATCACAGCATCTCATCAACCAAAACATTAGTTTCAAGTCCATCCATGCTCTATGTAAATTGCATTCATTTGAGTTCATAGCTCATAAGCCATAACTCGATTAAAATATCACATTATCTCATCAGCTGGAACATTGGCCATCTCTAGTTTCTCTACATAAATACGTAGAAACTTGGATATATTTGGTAACTGCCTCTTCATGCTTGATCAATCATAAGTGTGCATAGAATCCTTGATATCTCTTGCTTTGACAACCTCTTCAATATGGTCTCCCATCTTTTAGTTCTAGAGTTGACCTTTCATGTTGGGTTTTAGGGGGGTAAAGTGTCAAGCCTAAAACCATTGGGATCTAGAGAATAATTTCAACAATATTCTCTATTTGTTTGTCTCCCCAATGCTATTATGGACATTATGTAGTCTTTCCATACGTTCCATAATGTTATCTTTAATTTTTGTGCTCATTTCTAGAAGTAGTAGGGTAGTTTATTGCAATGCGTGTAGCAATTTTATATAGAAATGCAATCCTATTATGCATTATGCATAGAATTAGGGCTCTAACACTTTGGCAATCTTGTCTATACTACCATGTCCCTCTAGTTTAAAATTTAGCACAGTATATTTCCTTAAGTAAGATGACGGAGTTAGAGGGGTTAATCTTGTCTTTCGGATGGGGAAAGTTATACAACCTATACAAAGAATCAGGACATTGATACCTTTGTAGGAGTGCCTTTCGTATATCATTCTCTTGCTAGTTCTACAGAAGAAGAGGAACCGATTCCTCTTACCCAAACTTGGATTACTCCTCATCAAGTGGCAAAGAGATTGTAGCATTTAGTGTTGGATGATAGAATAGTCTTGTTTGCACACTTTTGTAGTGGCAACAAAGAAATCTCTAACTTTCAATCCCTTACCTTTGTTGAGAAGGCCAAAGAGGCATCCCTTCATGAATCTAAATCAACTAGTTAAACATAAGGTTAGGGCTTCCAAGTTTTTTGGGAAGAAGAAGAAAGATCCATACGGCCATGTGGCTCAGTTTGAGATAAGACAGCTTGCCAGTTGCTTCAATAACATATTTGGGATCAAGTCAAACTCCAAAAAATTTGCTACAACCTTGAATGGTAAGGCTATGGGTTGGTATAGCACATATGGTATTGGTCATTTTGCTACTTATGATGCACTCAATTAAGTATATTTAGAATAGATAAAATAGCAATAGACATTTTAAAGAAAAGATAGAACAAATGTTGATGTGCTAAAGAAGTTAAAACAAATAAAATAGAAGTCTATGCTTGTGCAAGATTATGCACAAAATTCAAGAACTTGCTGAATAGATTTGATGCTATGGATAGACTGCCATTGGAATTGCAAAGTTCCTATTTTGTGAAGGATATAGATAAGACTATTGGAAGTGCAATTGCTAATATTGAACTGCAGGCAAATGCCACAATACACGTCTTGGTTGACACTACCTAGAGGGTAGAGAAGAGACTTGGAAAGAGCAAGTTCAAAAAGAAGGCCACCAAGGAGTCTTCTCACTCCAAATCTGATAATTGTGCAAAAGAGGTACAAAGACAACAAAGAAAGAGAGTAGTAAACCAATTTAACCCCCTACAATCACCACACAAAATGCGAGGAAGTCAAGAATTTGATCAAGAATAGCGAGGTTTGTAAGAGGTTTTGCAACAGTAAAATGATCACAATGAAACTTCAAGTCTCCATGCGTAGCAAGAAGTCTCTCACGAGTTGTTTAAAGCATTAGCTAAGTCTTCTTTGAAACTAACCTTAGAACAAATCCTTGATCTTATTCCCACCTTTAGAGAAAAGTTGTTAAGGATTATGAGCAAGCAAGGACAAGTGTGGGAGTAGCATGTGGGTAATGCCATGGGCACAACAAAATCTCAAGCACAGTGATACCTACCGAGTACCTACCCAAACAGAGGTAGTGGACTACAAGATATCTACTATCCAAGTAGAGTATTTGGGCAAGAAATTTGATGATGTTTTGCTGGATGGAAGATTAGGGGTGAACATTATCCCTAAAGAGTATATCTTGCTCACAAGCTTTAAGGTTTAGTGCTTGCCCCGTTTCAAGTGAAGATGGCTAACTAGAGAACCTCTAGGGATCTTGAAGAATTAGAGCTAATTAGAGTAGCAAGTCTAGGCTATCTAATCTTAAACAATATTGGGATAAAAACGCAAATATTATTTTGCATGGGGTTAAGGAGGTAAGACTCTCTACAACTAACCAAGTAATTTTGAAACCTAAGTTCAAGCCTTTAGTAGCTCAAACCATAAATGTGGCACCTGCTAAGATAGGTGATGATAAAGGGGAGCCATTTTTGCAATCTAATGCCATTGTTATCCTAGTATTTGAGGTTCATGTTGAGTGGAATTTAGCAAAATAGAATGTAATACCACAACTCCACTGCAATAAACCACAAGTCCACTAAAAGAAACCACAACTCTGATGTAGAAAACTACAACTCTACTACAAGAAAGTGGTAACATGATGCAAGACAACAGTAGTTTGGAGCAAGTTAGTGCCAATCCCATGTAAGAAAGTCAAGATATTGATGGGGAAGTTGAAAAAGTGTAGGATAAGCACCAAAATAAAGATTAAAGAGGCCTTGGAGAAGGCTACTCAACAAGAAATCATTGATACATAACTAAAAATTGAGCATACCCTGAGTACATCAATGAGGCTGTTGGAAGATGATGTACAATAGGTTAACTTGGATACTGAAATATATTTTAAGCCAATCAAAATGAGTATTTTTGTGGAGAAGGAATAGTAGACCTTGCACAAGGAGTCAATGACCAACTTCAAGATTGTGACTTATTTGGAGTATATGTACATCAATTCGACCCTTATTATGATTGGATGATCATTTTTTTGCTTGATGGTGTTATACCAACGTATCTTTCTAGAGATGAAAGGAGAAGATTGACTCTACAACATATAAATTTTAAGGTTATTATGAGAGATCTCTATCAAAGAGGAATTGATGAAGCTTTGAGAAGATGCATTCAAGCAAATGAACAACTCATAGTTTTACATGAGGCTCATACAAGTTTGTTAAGAGGACACTTTTTTGGCAAGATAATAGAAAGAAATATTCTTCAGGTAGGTTTATGGTGGCCTACAGTGCTTAAGGATGTTGCTCATCAATATGGAGTCAATATGCCAAAGCGTGTGGTGTCTACATGCAAGAAGGGCAACCATAGCCAAGGGTTAGCATGCAAGATCATTTTGTGTTACCCATAGAACCATTCCAAAAGTGGGGCATAGATTTTGTCAGTCCCATCAAACTAGTAGCTATCAAACCAAGGATAAACACATATTGGTTTATATAGACTAATGTACTAAGTGGGTAGAGGACAAAGCTTTGAAGAACAACACATTGGCCAGTGTGGCACAATTCCTCTCCTCCAATATCATGAAAAGATTCAAATACCCCATTGAGCTTGTGAGTGATAGAGATAAACACTCTCTTAATGATGTTATAAGGAAGCTTACAACAAATACATGATATTGCATAATAATTCCACACCGTATCATCCATTTTAAGCAAATGGACAAGTGGAAAGCTCAAACAAATTCTTGCAGTGTGTTTTGAAGAAGATTATGAGTGAGAATTGTAAGGACCAAGATATCCAAGTTAGATTTAGCTTCCTTTAGGATAGCTTACAAGGTCACAATGGGTTTAACTCCATTTAAGTTGGTGTATGGTATGGAAGCGATAGTACCTATGGAATTCATAGTACCTAGCTTGAGAGTTGCTATTATTCACAAATTATCTCTTGAAGAGTCAATGCATAGCAAATTATAGCAACACTTGATGCAATTGGAAGAGGATAGAATTATTACTCATTACCTGTCTACAGTAGTGCATTCAAGAAGGCAAGCATAGGTCATTCAACATGTCAAGATAAAGATTTTCGAAGAAGGAGATTTGGTAATGGTCTACAATTCAAAGCTTGGAAAACATTTGGGTAACCTAAAACTCTACTACATAGGTCCTTAAAGGGTCCTTATGAGATTGTTAAAGATGTTGGTCAAGGCATTTTCATTCTAGCTACAATGCATGGAGACATTATTAAATCCATTGTTAATGGATTTAGGCTTAGAAGACTAATTCAACCTAATTATGATGAGCTAAAGAAGGATTTATAAGTTCAACAACTATCAAAAATTGATTTAATTCAAGTTAAAATTGTAGTTCTTGAAGCGATAGTGTGGGATTCTATGGATATTCATGTTATTTGTAGGTCTTTTGAAAGGAATAGGTTTCAAAGTTTCTCAATATTTAATTTCATTTTGATGGGAGATACATTGCTATTGGAAATTTGGTTTACTAACTTGGAATTGTCAAATCAATTCTCCGTCTTGCTGTAGGAAGTGTAGAATTTTTATGATCTCATCATAGTCTCGCTACAAGTGATATGGGTTTTTCTTTGTTAGACTATGGTATGCAAAGAAGAGTCCTTCATACGAAGTGGGGTTGAGGACAAGGTTACTTGAATGACATTTCTAAAGACTTCATGACATATTTAATGTGTTCTTTTATGGACTTTTTACCCTTTAACCAAAATGTACTTTGTGACATGACTTGTGAGGAAGTGCATATAATTGTAATCTCTCATGAGAGGATTTGCAAGAGGTTATTTAACTCTCAGTTGGAGGGAAGACATTTCAGGCATATGAAGTCAAATCTTCCATGAATCCGAAGGACAATTGTTCATCATTAGAGAGAGAAATGGTAGTGTTTCTATGAGTTTATTGATTATTTGAACCGAAGTATGGTCAAAGGGGAAAAGAGAATGGCAAGCAAAGATAAAATAAACTTGGCACCCCAATTTCCATCTTCCTCTTATCATCATGTGCTACTATTAAATCAAGTTCTCCAACCTATTGATTCTTAGTCCTCTTTCTCACACCATGTGATGGCCAAAATAAGATCTCATAAAGTGCTTATGATAATAGATTCATGAGGATGAGGAGGATCTAGATTGATTTGACAATCCACTAGATTCCAAGCTATGCAAGAGAGATGAATCTACACCAAAATTAGCCCTTCAACCTTCACAAGGGGCAAGGGAGCATTTGACTCCATTCATGGACTCTACCTTGTATTTGGACACTTTAGGTGCCAACACAAGAGCATGGCTCTTACAAATGGGGTTGTTAGACTTTGTTGAATTTTCCTAGAGTGCATGGGTAAATAATCCTTATGTTGCAATGCAAATTGAGCTCATAAAGAAGACAAAAAAGGTCAGTGGCAAACTTGAATTCGCACCTTCTCTTCTTTTCAATGTATTCTCTCTTGTTTGTGATGATTACATCAAGCACTAGATGTGCACAAAAGAGGCCATGCAAGCTGATTTTGGAAATCCTATAGGCACATGCTATCATGTGGCTACAAGTTCAATGAAGGAAAAACATAAGAAATACCATTTATACAAAGACACATGGCAAGGAGATTGTATAGGTTCTTTTAGGCATAGGATTGGTCCTTGAGATAGTCAGAGTATCCAATATCAAGTTTTAATAGCTTAATGATATCTTTGGGTGAAAATAGATACATGCAAGGACTTGTCTTGAGGGGGTATAAGTTGTTTAAGATGCAAAATATCAAAAAGTGATATGTTTACAAATAGCAGTGTTTTCATCTATTTTGGGAGGATTTTCAAATTCTATCCACATTAGCTTGTTGATAGGTTTGTTTGCTTCAATTTGAATATGTGGATGACCCTATTCTAAGTTCGTATGTGCTAATATAGAGGGGATATTGTCAGATATTCATCAAGAGGTGAAGATGAGGAAATTAACTCCTTAAAAACTTTATGATATGGAGGCTTATGTCTACCAATGAGATGCATGTTGACGAGTAGCCTCAAACTTGTTCAATTTCTAGTTATCATGTTGTGAATGAGCACTATAGGTCATGAGTGGGCTATATGAGTCTTTTTGTTTAATATCTTAGCATCATATATGCATGCCTATGGTTTTGATGGCTATCTTTAGAGGGGGGTTATGTAAACACCTATCGGGTTATGAACAACCTAGAGGGGCTTTGTTCATGATTTCTCTTTGTGGCTCATATTGAGGCAAAATGCTATGTATGAGGTATAACCATGCCTCTCTAGATTTGTCCATAATTTTGGATAAGGCATTCTGTGGCTAAGGGTACAAATCTTACACCTTGCACAACCATCAGGTTATGCACAGTGTTAGCCTGGGCTATGACATTATATTCTGATATGATATTAGTATTATGTTTTACCTTAGTTTATGCATTCTCTTATGTAAATGGACTTTAGAAGTCATATGGTTATTGGTTTATATAGTTAGAATAGGCATGGCTCGGAGAGACATGATTATTCTTTGTATTTGCTAATCATGCTATATGGATGATGAGATTTTGATGATGGAATTTAGTCTTAATAGTTTGTCCCTATTTTGCATTGTTCTTATGCTTTTTTTCAGCAATATTCTCTATTCATTTGTTTCCTGAATGCTATCATGAACATTATATAGTCTTTCCCTGTGTTCCATAATGTTATCTTTAATTTTTGTGCTCATTTCTTGAAGCAATAGGATAGGTGTTGCAATGCCTCTAATTGTTTGTCGTAATTTCTCATATAGCAATGCAATTGTGTTATGCATTCTACACAGACTTAGGGTTTGTGCAAACTATTTCTATCTTGGTAAAAGATAAGGGGAAGTCTTTGACATAGTAGATGATAGTTGTTCTCCAACATACCTCTTGATTTTGTGCTTAATACAACTTTCCACAAATATGTTGATTATACATATGTCATCAAAAGTCATTATGCATGAATAATAATTTTTGGGTGAAGTATGAGAGGAACTTCATATTCAATAGCTCCAACCTTTGAAGCTTCTTTAAGGATACATCACATTAAGAAATGCTGGGCTTGCTTATGATGCCTCTGTTAAGACATTATAAGAAGCACACAAGATGCTTTTAGATTTGAAGATGTTGGTAGAGTTCCCCCTAACTATTACTTCTTACAGCCAAAAGAAGAAAAGGCATAAGAAGAAGTTTTTATTTTAAGGAACATATAATAGGACCTTCAATTTTATTGTAATAATGAGATAGTAGGCACTGAATGCATGATATAAATGTACATGTCAGAATTGTATCCTACATGTTGAATAATGCATGAGAACTCTACCATTACCATACATGCAACTTTTGCATCAAGTGTGATCAATGGCGATGGTTAGTAATAATGATCTATTCTATATGTTGGTTGGTGGGGATAAGTTGAATAAAATCAACTATCCACTATGGCCTTATATGATGTGCCATATATTGGTTGTAAATGGTGTCTAGAGCATTGTGAAAGGGATTGAAATGCATTCTATTGTGGTTCTAGAAGTTGCTAGTGTAGCAAAAATATATGATGTTGAGGATGTTACAGGTTCTCGTTTTGCTTTGATTAATGCTAGAGTAGTGCCCCCTACTCATGAGTAAATTCACTAGGATGGCAATTTTTTTAGAGGCTCATGCCTTGATTGCATTACTTTTTAAATATACATGATCTCAGGTATTCGCATGCAAGAGAGTGAAAGAGGCTTGGGATTCTCTCTCTCTCTCTCTCTCTCTCTCTCTCTCTCTCTCTCTCTCTCTCTCTCTCTCTCTCTCTCTCTCCCCCCCCAAGTGCATCCTTATGTGGAATTTAAATGTTGCTTAATGAGGGCTTTAATTTTCATACCCACAATATTCATGTTTTCATTATTTCAAAAAGTTTCCATGCCATCAATGCTAATTGCAAACTCTTCGTATCATGGTAAAAGATAAGGATAAGTCTTTGAAAGAGTAGATGATACTTGTTCTCCAACAAACTTTTTGGGTTTTGTGCTTGGGACAACTCCATGTATACATTGATTGTACTTATGTCATCCAAAGTTAGCATGCCTGGATAAGAAATTTTGGGTGAAGTATAAGAGGACCTTCATATTTCAAATAGCCCCAGCCTTTGAAGCTTCTTCAAGGATACATCACCTTAAGAGATATTGGCTTTGCTTATGATTCCTTTGTTAATATATTATAAGAGGCATAAAATACATTTCCAGATTTGAACTAGATTTGAACATGTGGGTAGAGTTTGCCCTAGATTTGATTTCTTAATGTGACAATAAGAGCAAAAGGCACAAGAAGGAGGTTCTTATTTTCCAATACGACCTTGATTTTATTGTATTAATGAGATAATCGATACTAAATGCATGATATAAACATATATGCCAACATTGTATCATACACATTGTCTAATGCATGAGAACTCCACCATTACTACACATTATATAAGGCACATCTTGTACTTGATGATCTAAACCAAAAAACATATTGTATTGTTCTACCAATCTACATCACAATGTTTGATGTATTCAATGAGGTGCTCTACAAGTAATGACCATGGGGATGGGTAATTGGACAAATTTGATGGTATTTTGTAACTCTCCTAACACAAGTTTACTTTTTTATGGTATTTCAATCATGTGTGGTATTCTCTTCACCTTTGCCATTTTATCCTTTGTAGTAATTATTGTAAGATGTTATCTTGCATGCGTTCTAATCCTAGTTGTGTATTCTTAATGTTATGTTCTTGATTTAAAAAAGATGGCTTTGTTGATTCCCAACCATTATTATAAGGATTTCATACATGATAGCAAGCATATATGTAATAGAAAATGCAAAAAAGTAGTAAGAAAACTTTCTTTATTGTATGTGATTGAGAGAATAAATTTGACATTTCCAATAGATTATCTTTCGCCTTTTTTCATTGGTTTTCTCCTCTTAGGATGAGAACACTAAGAATGTAACAGTTGTATGCATGCAAACCTCAATTAGCAAAAGGAGTTCAAATTAGAGGTTCTTATAGGACTTAACTATGATGGTTTTATGCTAGAAAGAAAAGATTAATCTAATTGCAATGCATCTGTCGAAATAGCTTGTCCATGATGATGGCATATCCAAGCACTTAAATGTGATTAGCTGTGAGTGCATAAATGGGTACATGGCCATCTACAACTTCTCCATAGAGGCTAGGATTATAGCTATGTCAATCGAGCGGGCCCTTGGAATGGAGGCTAATTATTGCAAAGGGGGATAAAGGTTATGATCTTGAGGTGTGTGGTACCATAAGTTCCAATATGGCCAAATGTTTACTATATTGCAACTCTAGGAGTGCCATAGATTAGCTCAACAAGACCATGCAACAATTCTAGGAGGGCCACACATTATGCTATAGAGCACATGTTGACCTTATGTAGATTTTCATCTACACATGCAACTTTTGCATAAAAGTATAGTCCATGTCCATGGCTAGCAGCAATGATGTATTTTATCTAACATATTAAAATATGAATTTGATTTAACTTAAAACATCAACAATATGTATCTCATTAGGACTAGTGACTAGCATATCATTGGTATAAACAACAATGATTAGATGCACATCATCCTCATGTTTGACATATAATGTGCTTTTAGTTAGACTATTCTAAAAACCATGAGCAGTCAAGTATGCATGTATCTTCTCATAATAATGAGCCCTAGGTGCTTACTTCTGACCACACAATGCATTTCTCAATCTGCATGCTTTATTTTCCTACCCCTTATAAACAAAACCATGAGGATGAAAAACACATACTTTTGCATGTAATCACCATTTAAAAATGTAGTTTTGATTTCCAATTGATATACATTACAACCATTATAAGTTGCTAATGCATAAATGCTGTGAATTGTTATAATTCAGCAAGTGGGAGCAAAGGTCTCATGAAAGCCAATGCCCTCTTGCTAAGCACTACTCTTTACCATGAGTCTAGGTCTTAAAGCGATCAATGCTACCATTTGGCTTACACTTCAACGTGTAAAGCCATTTAGTACAAATGGCCTTTTTGTTAGGATGCAAATCACATAAGAACCAAGTATCCGTTTGGTACTTCTATCGTAGTTGCACCTTGGATAGTAGATAAGAACTTTGATCCGATCCTCATCATGTGGAGCTAGAACTTCTATCAAAAAAGGGAGGGATTCCTTCAAAAGGAGCTAATCTAAGATCTCAATCCACATGCTGGGGACTAGAAATTCCAAGAGAGTGACCACTTCCAGCCTAAAAGCCAACTTATATGGAGAAAGACTAGTAGACACTTTGTAAGAAGTTTAGTAAGCCCATAGCACAATCGAAAGTGTGGTATCCCAATCCTTCTATGATGACGCTCCACCAACTTAGTCAAAATCTTGCACAAGGTTTTATTAGTGGACTTGGCCAAGCCATTGACATGAGGATACTAGGGTGAAGATTTCTTGTGGATTACCATGAAGAAAGTAGTCATGCATTTAGCTACTTTATTGATGAAATGTTTACCTTGGTTACTTACCAACTCCACTAGACAACCATATCGAGTCACGATATCCTTAAAAAGACAAGAGGCAACAAAATTTACTGAATTGTCTTTTAAAGTCTAGGCCTCCACCAATTTAGTGTAATAATTGGTGGCTATAAGAATATAACTATCCTTGTTGTGTGCTGTTGCAAGCTTGATTGGGTAGACAAAATCAAGGCCCCATATTTGAAATGTTTTCAATGAAATATGAGATGAAGAGGGAGCTAATCTTGAGGTAGTGGCTACCCTAGCCATTCATAAGAATCACATTGGCCGACCCATTTACATCACCATGCATTGTTTGACCACCACAATCAACCTATTGTATCTTTTGAATGGCCATGTCCACTGAGAAATGACCACTGGAGACTCCTTCATGGGTCTCATCTATGATAGCATGTTGTTCCATTAGTAGGATCACCCTCAGAAGTACTTAGGACAAAGTCCAATGATAAAGCTATCCTAGGATGCATTCAAAGTATCAAATATGAAACACCAAATGCTTTCGTAGATCCACTGGTAAGTGATCCAAAGCTTCAATTATCAACAAAAAAGTAAACATCTTCTCATACCAAGACTAGGGAGAATTCACTGGTCCTTGTGCTAGATTGGCAGCTACTGTAGTAGCAAATAGATAAGCATTGAGAAAATCATCATCCATACCTATCGAAACTTCACTAAAATCCAATTGAGAAAGAAAATTGGAAACCATATGTTGAACACTAGGCTGATGAATGACCCAAAACTCAAACTCCTCAAGTAGTACGATCCATCAAGCCAAGTGATTAGTAACATTCTATTGCTTAACCAGATAGACCGATGATCCACATGAAGTACAAAGGGATGGCCCAAAAAATAGTGCTGAAATTCTTGATTGAGTAGATAATTCCTAAGCATTCTAGTTTCGTAAACAAAGTTCTTTTTAGCAATGAACAACCATCGGCTAGTATAGTAGATAGATCAGAACTGGCCATTAACATCCTCTTGCATCATGACATTGTTGATAGCACAATCCCAAGCATTCAAAAAGACATGGAATTCCTCAGTCCAATCTAGAGGGATAAGAATCAGAGCCTTGGACAACATTAGACAAAGCCATTAAAAAGCCAGATATCATCCCACTGGAATGAAGATTTTGGAACATGGGCCAGCTTATAAAAGTGAATAATGATATGGGCCAATAGCTCCAAATTCCACCCATGCTTATGAACCTTTTCTAGAAACCACAAAACCGTTGAGGGAGAGGTGGGGACTTCCACATGCATGACTATTGTCACCTCTCGTGGATCAATAGTAATTCCATATCTAGAAATAACATGTCCCAGAAGCATATCTCCCCACACAATGAATACATCTTAATCTAATTGAGGCTAAGGTTGACCTCCTGACATCGAGTCAAGTAGAGTTGGGGGAGCTAGTATGTAGTTGTGATACCTCACAAGCTCCCCCATATTGTATCTAGTATCTTGTACTTTTTTGAAGTGCAATGTGAGATGGCGGTAGGAAGTATAAATTGCTAACATTATGTGCATGGATCACTTACAAGAAACAATAATTTTAACTTAACAATAGCATCTTGTGCCAATCATAGACTTTAAGCCAAATTTTCAATAGTATTTTATGCAAATTGCATAGCTAGTATCAAATTTTTTGAAATTTGTGCTAGAAGAAACATGCTTATCCTCATCAAAAGAAATAACTCATATCCAATTTTCTAATATGAAGAAATAGGCTTATCCTCATGACACAAACTAGAAATACATAATAATTTAATGCATAAGAGGCACTATGATAGCCAAAATTAGTGTCACTGGACAAATGTGCATCTAGTTTATTGTCACACAATGTTTGCACTAGCCATTTCAATGTTGGGGGTAAAGGCACCTATGCCTATGTCACTCTATATTTACTACACACACTATGACTGCACACATGTGTATTGCAAGTGGTAAGTGTGCATCACTATCACTTTATTCTTCATTTAGTGACTATTGAATAAGGGAAGGCTGGTTACACATTGTGATTGTTGGAGTTCCCACATCTTCTCTCTCTCTCTCTCTCTCTCTCTCTCTCTCTCTCTCTCTCCATCCACACCATAGCTCACATCTCTCTTGGTTTTTCTTGCTCATGCTTCCACTTGGGCTTGACCCTTTAACTGGTATCAGAGTGTACCATTCAAGGAGCTTCCTAATTATTCACTTCAGCTTGTAACAAAGCTTTAGCTCAAGGTTTCATGGTAGTCATGGCTTTTTCACCCTAAGGCACGCATTGAGTCTCTATCTACTCCAGGACTTCCAAGGTTTATTCCTCGACTTCAAAGAGGTTGCTTGGGTATTGCTTCAAGCCCTACTATGGTCAATAGTACCTAGGGAAGAGAGTAGGGAACAACCCACAACTTTTGGTGCATTTTGTGTGTTGCTCCTTGCCTGTCACACTTGACTTAATTCAACCATTGTTTGCTCTTAGCACTTGAGATACTCCTTGACAATCATGCTTTGTATATACTTACACATATGTATCAAGGAAGAAATGAGGCTTGTGTTACTTACTTGCATAAGTAATCAGGAAGTGAACATATGGATAAAGGTGACTCTATGGATAGTTTTTTTGACAAAGATCTATGATCTTAAGGAGTAGTTGATTAATACAAATGAAATTTTGCTAGACTATTCACTTGTGCAGACTATTCTCAATTGCGTTCCCAATTCTCTATTGTGGCTAGTCACAAAAGTAAAGAAAAAGCTACCCTCTTTGCTAGTAAGCAAAATTATTCAAATGTTGTTAAAACTAGGAAGGCTATTAAGAATGAGAAGTAAAATAATAGTAAAATTTATATTGCAAATATTGTAAGGCAAAAGATCATGCCACTAAGAACTATCCTAAACTAGTTGCAAAAGAGGATAAGAAGAAAAAGGCTAGGATGGTTGTTGCAGATACCTCTCCTTTCTAAATCAAAATTTGCAAATGTTGTGTAAAGGATACAAAGTGGGCATTTGGTGTGCAATTGTGTTATGACCATGCTTTATATGATTCTTATATGTCTTTTGTGGATTCACATGTATAGTACTTTGACAGTGATGCCAAAAAACATATTATTTCTCATTGTAATCTATTTACTTCTCTAGGGTCTATCCTTAAGGGAAATACTATCAGATATGCCAATAACTCCTCTTATCCTGTTAAAGGGGTTGAAAAAATTATGTTGACCATTGCTAATGGTAGTACTCTCACACTTATAGATGCTTTATATGTACTAGAGATCAATATGAATTTATTGTTAGTTTCTACCCTTAGCAAGATTGGGTTGGCTGTCGAGTTTGTTGATTATGAATGTACAATTCATGATTTCTCATGTGCTATAAATTATTACATCTAGTTCACTATATTGTGGGTTGTGTAAGCTCAATAATTATGGTAAACATGTGGAAAACATGGCATGTGTAGTTGCAAATTAGCAAGTTATTTAACATGCAAAACTTTAATGTGCATGTTTTAGCTATGTGAATTTTGCTAGTTTGCTACACCTATGGAAACATGGTGACACGATATCTTCATTGTCTCATCTTGAGGCATTGGCAAAATACATTTGTGAAGTCTCCATATTGGGTAAATTACAATATGTTTCATTTTCAAAAGATGGTTTAGTGAGATCTATTGGCAAATTGTAACTTGTACATAGTGATACTTAATAGTCCAATGCATATAGTCTCTTTTGGCAACTTCTTACACTTCATGACTTTCATTGAACATGATCTGTCTTACATGAGTCAATATGTTGGATCATAGTGAGAGCTATTGGCAAAGTGTAACTTGTAGATAGTGATACTTAATAGTCCAATGCATATAGTCTCTTTGGCAACTACCTACACTTCATGACTTGCATTGAACATGATCTACCTTACATGAGTCAATATGTTGGATCATAGTAGATTTGACAAATAATGCAATCAAGGCATGAGCCTCTACATCTCTTCCATTCCAATGAATTTGCTCAATAGTAGATGATGGTTGTGCTCTAGTATTAATTGGACCAAAACAATAATCGACAATATCCTCAATATCACATGTGTCTTTCTACACTTGAAGCTTTCAAAACACCATTGAGATGTGCTTCAATTTCATGCACAATGTTCCAAAGCCCCTTTACATCCCATACATGACACATTAGATTATCCCATAGTAGATATTTGGTTCTATCCAACTTATCCTTAATAGCCAACATATGGAAATACATAATTGTTGCCAGCCATAGCCATCGACGAAACTTGATGCAAAAGTAACTTTTATAGAGGAAAATATGCAGAGAACCAACCTATGTTATGTAGCACAATACAAACTAGACTATAAAGGCTCTTACCTATAGAATTGAGCACCATAATTTTTTTTGCATAAACAGACAAATAGTGCATGCAATACTTGTAATGATGCAAACAGAGGCCAACATGAACTTGAGTTGAAACTTTGATAATTTAGGCCCTAAATATTCTCTTACTATATCTATTGACCTAAATCTCATGTCAAAAGGAGGAAATCAAGTAAAAGGTCTTGATGGCTTTGCCCAAGAGGTCAAAGTCTACTTTGGTACCAAAAGATTTAGGATTGTAAGAATTCAAACACATATCTTAGAGAAGAAGAAGCTTGAGAGAGCACAACACAAAGTTTATTGTGAATGATATCAATAGAGAAAAATTACAAGAATAATTATGCCCTAACATGAATAGGCATACATATGAGGCCAAGGGAAAAAAGTGTCCTAAAGAAGGAAAAAAAGGTGCCTTGACCATCCTAAGAGTGTTCTCACACATTACCATTGAAATATTGAATGAACAAGTTTTCACTCCCATACATGTCCAATGTTGCTTCCAAACATTTCATTTAAATTTTGGAACCTAATGTTGACCTTTGTACCTTTTACTCTTGTGATAAAAACTTCCCATCTTTTGAATTACTTTTTTTTTTCTTTTTGATGCTGAGAGTTTGACTATTCATAGTACTAAAATGATTTGGGCATTTGAAAAATATATATTCTTTATTAGGTGAGGGCACTTCCCACCATCCGGGTTTGGTTCGTTTATAGTATGCCAATTCAAGTTGGCAGCATGACCATTCAATTTTCATTAGATAAAGACAAAGCTACTTTTGATAAAGAACTAAAAGGTTGCATCAATGTGAGATAAAATGGGAGGAATTGTTAGATTTGCGATTATTGGAATTCCCAATATGAGTTTCAATATTGGCACAATTGGGAAAATATTTTGTATTTTGTAGTATAGACTTATTTTGAATACATTGCATGCCAAGTAAAGGATGCATACTAAATAGAGAACCGTTATAGAATTGGATGAGAATAAGTCAAAATCTAGGTGGATGCTTGACTAGGTAATAAATCCATAAATGCTTGACTAGGTAATAAATCCATAAATGACATAAAGACAATGGCAACACATCCATAGGAGTTCACACTGGCTAGTTGCTATCGAAAAAAGAAGTATTCTTGGATTATATACATCATCCTTCATCACATCTAGGTTAACATAATATACCTAATCTAGAATGTAATATTGCTTTTTGTTTGATTGCAACTAACCTAACATGGAAATAATGCTACCTACTATAGAGAAGACTAATGATTCAAGTGTACCCACTAGTGGATGTCTCAATACAACAAAATATGACTTGCATTGTGAAACTCAATGGTCTTTTTATTACATAGCATGTCATGAATTGCACACACCTCAATACCAAAACATAGAATGTATTACTTGTATTGTTGCACAAACCCAAATTAGCCTTTGGAGAATCTAATGGAAGTTTAATGAAATCACGAATTCAATCAACAAGAAGCTTCATAATTTATTGCCAAAAAAAGGCTTGCTAAGTCTAATAACTAAAGCTTGTGTGGTACACTTGTAAGCCAACATTTTTAATTATTTGACAATTGGCATCAACTCTTCTAAACCATCATCTTATGAAAATATATCTACATTCACTTTTAACCAATGGGCATAAGAAAGAAAATTAGTATCCACTCCGAAATCCACAAATAAATGTAATATTTGTGAGAACGAATAGTGATGTAAGAGGAAGCACCTACTTGTAGCTCCCTTTGCTAAATGCATGTTGAAGCACTAAGGCCCTATCTCCTTTAGAGAAAAAGACATGACCAATTTAAAGTTAGTGAGGAATTGTTGATATCAATAGCACATGCCAATTTTGAAGGAGCTGAAGAGTGTAATGAAACAATAGTGTACTTCCATTCTGAAGCTCCCATTTCAATGGGTCGTTCGTAAGATCTCTAACTAGTGGGGGATAACAAAACAATAGTAGGCTTCCACCCTCACTTACTTACATGAGGCAGTGATGAATTTTGAGGGAGTTTGTCCAAGATAGCCACATCCTTTCTACCCAAAGAAAATATGCCCAAATATATCGGATGCAATCTCTAATGCATACAATAAAAAACTAAAGTAAGAAGATAAACAAATGGTAAAATGAAGATACAACAAAGTCTTGAATAATATAACAATGATAAAAATAATACTTGTGCAATCGAAATGATATGATTGAATAACTATAAAATATAGAAGGATGAGATCCCTAAATGGATATCTCATCCTCATACAATGTCTCCTTAGCCCAATCTTGGAACTAGAATAAAACATAGTTATAACGAGTCTAGAATGAAATATAAAATGCATACATGTCAATAATACAAAAACTATATACAGACTGTTTACTTGTCCTCCCCATGGCCATAGCATTTCCATAGGTCATTGGGCATGTATCATGCTCCATAATACTCTCTGTAGCCTCATCATGTCCCATACTCTCTTTGTAGCCTCATCATGTGATCACTAGTGAGCCCAAACTAGAAAAATTAGTAGAGACAGATAATGAATATTAAAAGGAATGAATAAAGTGCGAAAATGACATATAAACTCCAAACGTTAACTATAAACAGAATGAAGCATAATGCTTAAAACATCCATCTTGAAAGAGGCCTAGCCATTACGCCCACAATGCAATATTGATCTTGTCACAAATTGCATACATGTCGATTCATTTTGTGGCTTCCATAGGATATTCCTTTTCCATTGGCCATGACTAACCACCCAATCTTTCCTCTCACATTCTTGTAGGGATTGCATGCCTCCAAATGAAAATGGGCCAGGTGTTTCTAGATACATGTGAAAAGATTAAGGAGGGAAGGTGAGTGAGCCATTCATTTTAAGGAAAAGGCCTCATTTATTGCATTGCTTGTGCCTCTTTATATAGGCAAATGAGTACATCCAATACATTGTATTTGGTCTAATTTGACTTGCCAACTTAGATCCTTATTATTCCATCATCATCATCATCATCATAATAATAATAATAATAATAATAATAATAATAATAATAATAATAATCATCATCATCATCATCATCATCATATCATCATCATCGTCGTCGTCGTCTCTCCACACTCTAAGGTCTAGTTCCCATTACATTTTCATACAAAGAAGGCACCACTAATACATACGCTTAATGAAATGCAGCCCTCAAGGTTAAGTGTACCATGTGTAAGGAGAGAATCATTTAAGGATGTGTATTCTTTAGCTAGACTAACAAGAAGCATTGCTATTGCATCCTTTTTGGGAATTTTGACTTGGATGCCTTCTAGTTGATTAATTATGCTCCTTAATTTTGAGACATGCTTGGCAAGTGAGTCTTTGTATTCATGATGCAAGCTACATCTTTAGATACATATCTTGGTTTTTAGCATTAGAACCAAGAATTTTATTAAGCTCCTTCCACACTTCCTTTGTTGTTCCCGCATCTCTCTCTCTCTCTCTCTCTCTCTCTCTCTCTCTCTCTCTCTCTCTCTCTCTCTCTCTCTCTATGCACAACAAACTAGATAACGAGAATGATGAACTTGGAACCTTATTTTGAGCCTGATCTGCAGCAACAATTGCGATGACTATTAATATTGAGGATGATGAGTCATTTGCAACTAGTTGAACCCACAACTAATGTGTGCAATGATGCTTAAATTAACCTTGTACATGAATTTTGAATTTTAAACCTTGGGTAGGGCCTAAGTCTCATCTCAATACCTATCACTCGTTCCTTTCAAGCCTACCTTCTAGGTCTTGTGACTTGTCATACTATCTAATTCTCTAAAAAACCCGATTCACTCCACTTGCATGCTAGTAAATGCACCTTAATTTACAATTAGGATACGAGTGAGCTTTGCTCTCAAAAAAAAATAGTTTTACATAATCTTTTTTTCCATTTAGGCCATGTGATATTTCAATGCCAATATATTTCTCATTTTTCACGCCACACATCCCTTTTTCACTTTTTGTTCCATGTACTTTTCTAGTATTTGAATTTTTATTGAATGCCCTTAATGCTCATCTTTTGATCTACCTCCCTCTTTTCTCCACCTTTCTTCCTTCTTGTCCATTTTCTTAGCTTTTTCCTCCTTTGAACTCATTATCGGTTAACATTGCCTCTCACTATTTGAGTGCTAGTCCCATGGCACTGGTAAAGATATTTAAAACTTGCGTAAAATGGCAATTGGAAGGGTAAGAGGTCATACAATGTTGAGGGAAGGGTGGTCGTTGATGGTTCTTCTCACCACTTCAAGGTACCTACAAGGAAATAATGCATGGTGTTGAGGGGAGGGTGGTTGTTGATGGTTCTTCTCACCACTTCAAGGTACCTACAAGGAAATGGTGCATGGTGTGTGGAAGAGTGAGTGGGTGGTTCGTGCCATTGGTAGATGGATTTGCGCTAAGAGAGCCTAGACTCCTTAGGACTATCCCACACTTAAGGACCCAATCGGTGAATGGTTATTGGTGTAGTGAGGTGGTTGTCAAGAAGATAGATCTATCGATTTCTTGGGATATCTTGCCATTGAGGACCTTGACAATTCATGGGAGAAGGGGCTAGGGGTTTGAGGATAGAGCCAACCAATTGAAGTCACTAGATACCCTCAACTTGAGGATCCCTAGGTATGTGTGCTCCTATTTTTTTCTCTTTTGGGTGTGATATAAGCATTACTCCTTCTCCTTTCCCTTGTCTTGAGGTGATGAAAGTAAGGGCTTTAGTGAATGCCCAAGAAAAGCCTTGCTCATCATAAGATATCCCTTGATGAAGATACACATGCTCATTAGGGTAGGTGGGAAGAAGGGATGATCTCAATTGGTAAAGGGGATTTCATTAATATCTTCCAAGACATTGAGATAGAAAAGCTGGCAACATGATAGCCTGAAGGATCAACTTGGCCATGATGCACTTGTCAATTTCTATGCCAATATCAAAAAATAAGGGATGTAGCCTTTCCTCCTCTGCACATCTTTTTTGGTGAACCACCAACAACTTAAGGTAATTGCATGTAGTTAAAAAGGCTGGGGTTGGGACATTTCTGAAAGGTGTCCATGAACTTGTGGAAGGAAGGGATTAGATCATGCTCTTGGAACCTCAAGCTATCTTTAGGATCTTTGGTGTTGAAATTGAAGATGGAAGGATAGTCATTTCTGCCATGAAGGTTAGGGTTGAAGTCAAGGGCTGAAGTCAACCCCATGCCTCCATGGGTAGGGTAGATAGGTGAGATTTCCTCTCTTTGTAGAAATAGCTCCACAGAGGGCCATCCAAGCTTCATTACTGGGTTCAAGGATGGGGATCTTCCTTGCTTCCCCCAAGCTGGTTGTAGCTCAAACCCTTGCACCTACTTGGATGTTTCCAGCTTCTTGTTTTGCCAATAGCCTTCCTTAACCTACTATCATAAGTTATTTTATGTTGAAACCATCACTTTCCCAATGGCTCACCTACCTCAATCACTTGGCTCATAATGCTGACTAGAAGTATTAACTTTAACTTTTGTGTCATGGTGAAGGTGAAGGTCATTGGTGTACCTAGTGGTTCCCTTCTCTTTAGTTCTTTGATCTCCTCTTTCCATTGGATGATGGCCATCTTTGGATCTTTCAAGAATGGTACATCTAGTACATGTTGTGGTGTTGCCTTGAATCTAAGCCCAACTTCATCTAGGTACTTTTTCCACCATTGTTTGGGATCCTTTAGTGCACATGAAGAAGTAGATTGATCAAGAGATTACTCAATGTTTATTTGCTCAAGATGGGATCCTGGATCCTTTGCCACATCCCGATCTCTTGTGTCAATCAAGGATGGTGACAATGCAGGCTCCTTTGGAATCATGAAGCCCAGTTTCTTTAACTACTACTTAGTGAACCCTTCTTCCTTAAGTTGGTGTATCACTTCATCTCCTATGGGATCGTACTTGGTAGTTGGGGCAGTGGCCCTAAGGTGCTTTGAAGAGCCTCTCTAGTGATTTGCAATTTTATTTTAAGCCCTTTCATTGTGTCCTCCTCAATGGGCTTAGTGATTTAGCCCTACCCTTAGCCACTTCCTTGTTGTGCCTTGCTTTTGTGACACTACGAGTAAGCTCCTACATAGGTCATGTGCTTCTCTCCTCTACCTACTCAATCATTTTCTTGACTTGGTCTAGTCCCTTGTCCTGCCACTTTGTTAATGCTTTTAACATAGTAGTTTGATCCTTTTTGCTTTGCTAGAGCTCCTCCTTTTCCTTAGTTAACTCCTCCGCTTTTAGTTCAAGATACTCCTAGTTCTTAGTGGCTTCTTCTCATTGCTCTATCAATGTGAGTAGCTTATCCTTCATCTACACTATTTCCTATTCATCATGTTGTAGTTGGTTGATTTGGCTTATCTATTGTTTTAGCTTGCCTTCTAATTAGACTATGATGCGTGCAGCCTCCTTATGGTGCACCTCCTATCTTTCCCTATTCTCCTTTTCTTGCTAATATTGGTGCAACACTACCTTACACTTTTCATTTTCTACCCCTTGCCAAGGTTACTATTTTCATCTATAGGGCATAAATATCTCTTGTACAATACCTTTGAAGGGTGAAATAGGCTTCCTTTCCTTCTCTAGTGTAAGCATTGCTTACTTTCTTTCTTTCTCCTTGTGGTCTCTTTGTTTTTTCCAAGGACTTGAGCAGGTCATTAAAATTCTATCCATGCCCTTAGGTGATGAGGGGCATGTATGAGGGTGTTCCTTCTATTCTTGGGACCTTTTCTTCCCTCCTTTCTGATTTTGCCTCTTCCACAACCAATCTTTTTGATTCTGTGATAGTTGATCCCTTTGACTTTGTTTTGGAGATCAACAAGTAGATGGCTTCCAACTACTGTAGTTGTTCTACCAAGGTCACATGGCTACCTCCTTTGCTTGCAAGGGGTGGTAGTAGGAGAGGTCTTGCTATGCTTTTTCGACCCTTTTCCTTCTCTCCTCTTTAGTCTTCCTTTCCTTCAGATTCTATAGCCTTTTATTGGTTTGTGATGTCTAAGAGCTCTCTACTTCTTGTGTTTGTCCCTATTTTCCCTATGTATTGGACCCTATATTGCTAGTCTCACTTTCTTTTGAAGTTATCTCCTATATTGAGGACATTGTGGTGTCTTTCTAGGTACTATTACTAATTCTTTGTTTGTGTTGGGGCCATTCAATGCTTCCTCGATGATGGTGGTTAGTATACCTCCTAACCCAACCATGGCTTACTTGTAGCCTTTTTCATTGCAAGTTTCCTGCTCCCCGTCATGACCTCCTCAGATTTATGTCCAAGTGGATCCTGTTCATTCCTAAGTTGTGGCAAGTGCTAAGAACAATGTTTGTATCAACTTGGCTTGCAATTTCATGTTTAGATTGGGTACTGCCTGAAACTTAATCTTGTCGTTACCCATGTCTTACTTTGTGAGTTTTAATTTTTCCACAATGTTAGTTTTCTCCTGAGTTGCTCTCTATGGGGACTTTGGTAGATCTAGAGCACTGTGCATCAGCTTTGCGAAGAGGAGAATCTCCACTCTCTGTATGCCTTCTCCTATTTTCCCAATGATTTTCCCAGACCTCTTGTTAGGATCATAGGTAGTCAAGAATTCTGTACACTTGAATGGCTTACCTTGCCTCCAAGATTTTCCACATATTTTCCTAGGGAGCACGTTTCCACAAGTTCTTGGACTTTTTGCTCTCCATCTACAACTTGTTTAAGGTTTTTGATTTGCTTGTCTCTTAGATTCATGTTCTTTAGGATGTTTGTGTTTATATTGTATTTTGTTGGTTTTGCTTATGTGAAGGGAATCTAAGGCTTCTTGTGCCTTTTGCAGATGACCTTCTTGTTGACTCTTGCCATTTCCCAATGTACATCTATTTAAAAAAAAAGGAGACGTGATGAGAGAGCAAGTTCATAGTACAAAGGCTAGCATGTTTCATTTGTTTAAAAATTATTCATTGCCTAATTCTTAAAAGAAAATGATTTCTATTAACTCCCTTCCCTTCCCTAAAAATTGGAAATTCTTCCTAGCTTGTAGGAGAGGTGAATTATGGAGGTGTAATTCTGCATGACTCAATAATGCTTATTAAATAATGAATGAAGTGCATTTACAATGTGAATGTAGTATATGTATAAGTAAATTTAGACTAATTGGATGATGTAGGACCTTGATGTAAAAGCCAATCATAAAAGTTAGGATTGTATTCCAAGGTAGTGTAATGGTCCATATCACTTGACCTGATGCCCACATGAGTGATGTATGTGCGGGCATTTGTAAGGAAATCCCTTGTGCCCAAGTGACTTGCAATGTGAAGTTCCTCCTCATTGGGTATTCGATCCAAATATAGATATAATAGAACATGGTCCTCTAATGATCACTTCCATGTGGTGGTTAACATGTGGAATAACGTTGGAGCAGTATAAGTGGGGTCGTACTCAATTGTTTTGATGGCACGATGTTGTTTGGCATTTGTCATTATTTGACAATTGAGTTGTTTCCATTGTGCATGAACAATGAACCACTTTTATAGAAATGGTTATTTAGATTTGGCTAGGTTTTTTAAGTCTATTATTTTTTTCCATGTAGTTTCTATACAATTATGCTTGAAGGGTGTAATCAAGTGGATGTCAATAGCTTGCCCTTTGCTTACTTGTGTGGCAATTAGGTCTTTGGGAATAGAAGCACACTTGGTGAATATGAATTCACATGCTTCCCAAGAACAAGGAAGGCTTCCAATTGCCATTGTTGTATCTTCATCTAGTAGACCTAAGTCAAGATAGTCATAGTTATGAGCGAATATAGTGAAAGTATTATCAAGATGGTGGATGGTGTTAACTATATTGTCACCCTTGTTAACATCCATGTCTCAAATTTGACTATGGAGGGTCTAAAGTATGTGGGTTCCAATTCCAAGGGTCATTTTGGTTTAGTGTGACATACCTATGGCATACTTTTTTTGGCCTCACTAAGGTTTTTCTTGGTTGTTACTTAGTGTTGTAGTGGGCTCTGTGGTGGGCATGATTGTAGCATTGGTCGGAGATTGGTCCTACAACTTATATGTTGGGAAGTTTTGAAAAAATACATATGGCTAGGGTCATTTGGTTAGTAACCCAAGGTGATCTTTCTCTTTTTATTAGATTACCTAGACATTGAAATATGCTAGTATATACATTGAAATGTGAAACATCAAAGAGATATAGCTAGGGTCATTTGCTTGATAACCTAGGGTGATTTTTTCTATTTTTATTAGATTACATGGACCTTCAAAGATATTGGTATACACATTGAAATGGGAAAGGTCATGAAACTAATAACATAATGACTCTATTGGCTATTTTTTATTTTGTGTTTTCAAATATATGCCCTCAAAGGGTTGGTTTCACTAAAGTTTCCTTGTATAGGTTGAGCTCTCCCAAGAATACTAGTAGGTCTTACTTATTCTTGTTTTCCATTTTTACCTCTTCATTCGTAGTCAACTTCTCTTTCTTTTTCTAGTCCTCTCAATTCCTCTCAATTTCCCCTAGGTTTGCTTCTCTTGGTTTTTCTAGTTCTCTCAATTACTATTAGACTAAAATTTAGGTTATTGGTCCTAGGTCACTACTTATGTTCTAGGGTTTGAAAAGAATACTTGATGGCACTCTCACTTAAATACATATCCCATTCAAAGCTTGATTTTTAATTAATTAACACAATTAGAACTTGCTAAGTTCTTCTATGGCTAAGCCCTCTTCGTTTGGGTTAGTCTCCATCAATAAAAAAATCTTAGAATAATAGTAACATGGTCTAATATATTTGTTTAAGGGCCCTCTACCTTTGGGTTAGTCTTTGTCAATAGAATATATTAGAATAGTTGCAAACCTAGTCTAATTAATATCTTAAAACCCCCATGTATTTGAAGATATCTATTATTACAATTATTCTCTTTTAATGCTTAATAGTTACCTAATCACCTTTTTTCTCATGTTTGCTCTAATTTATTATTATTTTCTTCTCATTTCTTATGCTTTTTATTATATAATAAAATGATATTAAGATTCACTTTTATCCTTTTAATTATATATTACTTTTTAAAAAAAATACTAGATCCTAAACCTTCAAAAATAAATGATTTTTCTTTTAATCTTTTCTTACTTTTTATACATGCTTTAACAATATAAAAATATAACAACAAATATGTTAGCATATCCAATGTAGGTTGGATGGAGTGGTCGAAGTTGAAGATCTACTACTTTAGTCTCTATGCATACCATATCCCCCTCGCTAGTATATGTTGTAGGACACACACACACACACACACACACACACACACACACACACACACACACACACACACACACACACACACACACACACACACACACACACACACACACACACACACACACACACACACACACACACACACACACACACACACACACACACACACACACACACACACACACACACACACACACACACACACACACACACACACACACACACACACACACACACACACACACACACACACACACACACACACACACACACACACAATGATTAGAATAAACTAATTTTAGACCTCAAGACTCTCTCTCTTCTCTTATCCCCCCTTTCTCTCTCTTGATCTCTTTCTCTCACATGCACACAATATTAGAATATTCTTTTTCAATACTATATTTCTTGCCCTTATATGACACACATGTACACACACACACACACACACACACACACACACTCTCTCTCTCTCTCTCTCTCTCTCTCTCTCTCTCTCTCTCTCTCTCTCTCTCTCTCTCTCTCTCTCTCTCTATTTATCTATCTATCTAATTATCCTTACTCGTATACATAATATGATACCTGACCCCACTCCCCCTCGGTTTGGCATGATAAGGCTCATTTGGTCATGCTTTTAGTGGATTTAATCATCCCACACATGTTTTTTTTTTTCTAGCTTATCACATTTGATGGTCTTGTCAAGTATTTACAATGTATATGTCTCTACATGATGGTTACTTTGGTAAAAGGAAATTAGGGGCAGGGACACTAAACTGTGCTATGCATTAGTATTGGATTTCTCTTTCGGTCCTACACTATGTAAAGCCTAGAAGGTTATGTTTGGCTCTTTTTGTATTATATAAAGTGTGCCTTTTTTTGTAGAGATATAGATCACTCTCTTAGCAAGGACGAGCACATTTCTAGGTGTGATGATGATTACATCCTCTTCTTATGCATGGACTTTTGTGAAGAATATGTATTTTTTCATAATGCTAGACCACTCTACTAGAAGAATCTTCAAAGCTTCTTTCTTTTGTGATGATTAATTTGATGGATTAAGACAAGGCTACACCTTATTTTTACTTTAAAAGTGTGGGCTTGGCCCTGATCTTTGTTGTTTATAGCAATATGATTGTACCTTGAACTCTCTTCATTTTTGTAGTAATCAGACACCATTAGCTTGGCCCCTTTGGGTGAAGCCTTTGATGGCCTTCATTGTACATAGTAATGCCCTATTATATATTGTAATATTTGGCTTCCTCATTTTGATATTACATCATCTTGAAAATGACTTACACTATACCAAGTGTGCTGCGCTTAATATATCCACATGTGTTTTCTCTAGTGTTATCCAATCATGAGTATGGTTCTTTTTAAACCATTTAGTTATTTTTTGTAGTGATTATATGCATTTATTTATGCTTATGATATCTAATATATGCACATGTTCATATTGATCGCCCCTTTTTGTATGCATACATGATATATTACTCACAAGTCCTCGTATATTTGGCCCTATATAAGCACCCGTTTATATTGCAGGCTTTATAATACTAAGTGTTTGCACATTTTGATAGTTATATAATTGAAATACATATTAGAATGTATGGTATTTCTTCAACTATGGTTAGGCTATCTAAACTATGTACATCACCAAGAAAATCTTGATACACATAATGTACCTTAAACTTTGTGCTCTGTGATGCAATACATATGCATATGGTTATTATCCACATGTTTTTTGGAGTGCTTCTAACCTTGTTTGTAGCTACAAGAAACGAAGGTTACATCATCGGCTATTACTATTATTATTATTATTATTTTATTGAGATAAGATGATGATGGAGTAGTTAGTTTCTTGCTTTATTCTATTGCATAATAGGCTACTAGTGTTTTGATTGCTATAAATTACATTTTCTTGTCTCTAGGCTAAGCTTATGTTTGAAAGGGCAACACGGATAACAACTAGGGACTATTGTTGATACATGTGATGCAGATTTAGAACTTTTAGTTCTCATTAATGATCTATTTGTTTAACTTGTAGTAGGTAACATATGGTCCTTCTCTCTTCCAAACATATTTTTCTTATTTTATTGTATTGCATTCATAATACTATATTCCTCTATCATGAGTTTTTTTAATGTTTTATATAGTAACTCTCATATATTATTTTTAAATAATATAGTTTCTGAAGATCACTTGAAGCTCTTTTTTCTATAAGATCCATGTGAATTTTAGTTTTGCTTTGAGGCAACATATACATATACATATACATATACATATACATATACATATACATATACATATACATATATGTTAACCCTCAAACGAACGAAGGTGGAAAATCCGGAAAAGCTAAAGCAGAAGACAAAGACAAAGGCCAAGGCAAAGAGAAACGGAAGACAAAGACGCACAAGGAGAAGAGTCCTAAATAAGGGAGAAAGGGACACAAGGAAAAGCGCAAGTCAAAGCTTTTGTAAAAGAGCGCAAGCGTATCATGGTTTAATTCAAGGAGCACCGGGCTCTCACCCGTGCAATTTGTAAATGTAGACGGGCGGTGGAAAGGAATCTAGGAAGATAGAAGGACAATGGGAAAAAGGGCCTAGGCTACAGCCGGCCATGTAAAAAAGGGGAAAAGGGGATGACCACCCAAAAGGGATTTAGGGTTTTGTATATAAAGTTGAAAAGTAAATGAGAAGCTCATTCTTGTGTGTGGCCAAAAGTAACTCTCCTCTTCTTCTTCTTCTTCTTCTTGTTCTTGCTTGCTTGAGCTTGTGCTTGAGTGAGGGAGTATGAGAGTGGGAGGGAGTGAGTGTGTGAGGGTGAGGGAACAAGGAGGAGAAGCTCTCCATCTTCTCCTCTCTTCTTCTATTCTCTTCTCTTCTCTTGTCTTGCTCGCGGCGATGGAGCTTGGAGCTTGGAGCGGGAGGATCGAGCTTGCTTGAAGCTTGCACTTGGATCGTGGAGCTACCGGAGTGCGCGGGAGAGGAGGTAACTCGAACGGCATAGAGGTAAGCTCACTACACCCATAGGTATGGATGGCGCGTCGGTTATGTGAGAGGTAGCCATTAGTGCTTGGCTTGGAACGCTTGAACAATAAGCGGTCCGTGAGTCTTGGCGGTTGAGTGAAAGCACCCCTCATTTTGGTTCCATTGTCGGGACCAACGGATTCAAGCCTTAAGCGCTTGCGCGCTTTGAATCGAGCATCAAAGTAAGGGTTTCCCCCGAACCGGTGCTTGAGGTAGATAGGTAGGAAGCGAGGGAGTTTGAAGAGGTATTCGATCTCCTTAGCAAGTAGGTTTTTGGTTTTTTGGATTTGGAAAAGCATGTTGGAGTAGTGTAGATGATGGCTTTGTGATTTGTATACATTTAGGATAGGAAAAAACAAAGAAAAAAAAAAGCAAACAGTAGGGTTTTCTGTTGCTGTATAACAGGCTAAAACAGGGAAATAGGGGCACAGATCCTTGGAGTGCCGTTTGATTCGAGCACCACAGTGATTTTAGGCATGTCTGGCATTTCCTTGTAGTGTTTTGTATCTATTTGGAAGGCACTGGATGATTCGGTGGAGTAGACGTTGACCTAGAGACATCGTGCACAACTCGCGGGCCGTCGTTCGCGCCGTCGAACCAGGCCGTCCGAGTCCCAGAATCGGACCACCCAGAATCAGATCACAGTCCATAATCGGACCAGGCCGTTCGAGTCCCAAAATCGGACCAGTACCAGTCCAGAATCGGACCAGGCCGTCCGAGCCCCAGAATCGGACCAGTCCCAGAATCAGACAGTCCGATTGGATGTGCCATGTGGCACTTGGACCAAGACCACCCAGAATCGGACCAGGCCGTCCGAACCTCAGAATCGGACCAGGCCGTCCGAGTCCTAGAATCGGACCACTTTGAAAATCGGACCACTTTTTGATCTGACTCCCAGAATTGGATGTGACCAAAATTGAACCACTGGTCTAATCGGACGAACCCAAAATCGGACGTCCGATTCTGATAATCGGACTCCTGAAAATCGGACATCTGAGAATCGGATAGAAAACTGTCAAAATCGGACAGGTATCTAGAGCACAAATTTTGACACATCTAAACCCCGAGAGTGACCCCAAAGACCAGTAGAGCTAAAGGCACATCATAGATCCATCACTGGGCTGAAACTTAGAGCAAGTAGTTCAAAATTTGGCTATAAATGGTCCTCCAAATTGAGAATGGTGTTTACCATAACGGTCCTACGGGCTAGGGGGGACTGCCCCCCTCGGACCCCCGCAGAGGGGGCTCTGCCCCCTTCGCACCTCCCCCAAGTAGGTTGGAGAGAAAACGCGCACTGTGACAGGCCCCCTAAATTGGACCCTAGTGAAGTAATGGCTCTACACGAGCATGGAGTCTCACTTGCAAAAGAGCAGCCAAAAGCCCACACCCGAACAGAGAGAAACAGAGACCCTAGAACATCAATGAGCCAATCTAGCCATCAAGGGCAAAAAGGCCACACCACGAGAACACAAAGACATTGTGTTCATACCATGTCTAGTCAGAGCGAAATGCAACATCAGCAAGCTACAAATGCCAAGATGACTAGACATGACACTCTTGATGAGAGATGTACCTTGAGCAACACTGCACAGACAACCCAAAACATTGGTGGAGAATCCACGTCTGGTCATGCAAGTGGGGACTCAAGGGCATCTATCAGAAGGCTTAAATTTACAAGCCCTGACCCGGAAGATGAAGACATAGTACCATCTGCTTATCTTAGGGTCAAGCTCACCGCGAAAAGAGAGCATACTATCGATGCTCTAATTGATGAAGGAGCAGATTTTAATATCTTGACTTATGAATCATGGACCCTACTAGGCCAACCAGAGCTCACACCGACTAGTGCAACTCTTAGCCCTTATGGGGGACATCCACAAGCTGGAGCCCCAAGAGGAACACCAAGGAAAAGGGAATTCTCTTGCAAGAAAATCTATCTTGTAACATCAACAAGCTTGTTTATTAGGTTTTATATGATCACAATGAAGAAAAGAACACCAAGCACAACAAATCTTCATGCAGCATCATGTAGATCTCCCACGGATTTGATAAAATCAACCATATTCTTCAATATCTTTACAAAATCCATCAATATAACAAAGAAAGCAAAGGAATACACCATCTTTGAATGGAAATACATCACATAGTATTCATCTTCAATATCTTCATAGTCTTCTCTCTCAATCTCTCATATATAATCACTCTGTTTTAGTAGAATTGGCTATCTCTGACTCTCTCTCTCTCTCTATATCAATAATACATCATATCCTCACTACAATCTCTCATAATCACTCTCAATAATCCTTCTTAGGTCGTGGATACCCCTCCCAAGACTACAGTGTCCTTTCATAGCTCACTACTGTCACTTCACTCCAGTCTTTACTTGAGTCTTCAGCAGCTACTTCTTTCACTTCTTTTAGCTCTTTTGCACTTGTATTCACCTCTTTCCAAGGCTAGAAAACTTTCCCAAGCTACACTCTCATTCTACAGAACACTTACAGAAGCATACAGAACAGTCACCAGAACAACTACAGAACAGTTACAGTACAGAGACAGAAGCTCTACAGAAGATCTACAGAAGGTTACAGAAGGTCATCAAAACCTCATAACTCATACTCAAACCATTCCAAACCATCAAAAACTATTCAATAAGCTTTGACAAGATCTCAACCTTCATCAATCATCAATCCATGCTTCCTTACAGAAAGAAAATAGAACAAAACAGAAGCTATACAGAAGGTATACAGAACCAATCAGAGCATATCAGAACATCACATCTCTACTAATAAACATCATGAACTTCCAAAACATAATCAATATAATCAAAAACACTCTCAAACCACTTCCAAACCAATCAATCATCTCATAAAATCAACCATTCAGCTCTCAAAAACAACAAAAATCAGCCAAAAAACAAGTCATTTCACCACTCTCAACATATCCCCACACTTAATAAGGAAGCGTCCTCGCGACCCAGGAAAAAGAAAATACAAGTTCATTCAAAAGCTCAACTTTAATCTTCAATAAATCTTCAACAACAATCCATCCAACCACGACCCCAACTTATCACCTGTATCTGATATAAAAATACAACGAAAGGAAAACCCTTTATACATTAACACTTCTTATCAAACTAGAAATCACAACAAACTTGTAAAGGATATAAGAGGTTTCTTCTTCTTCTTCTTCATCATCTTCAACTATCCAACCACGACCCCATCACCACAATTCTCCAAAATGTAGCTCGCACGAAAGTAAATCGAATAGGCAACCACCACGATCTTATTACATCAATTAACCCACAACACAAACACTACACACAACACAACCATCTGAATGACTCCTCCAAAAAGAGAGATTTAATCATTAAAAATCATCCACCATACATTGGAAATGTATCAATGAAGATGATCCCTCTTAAAAGATTGGTGATTTCGAAAACGATCTATAGACAAGGATTCATCTACAAATGTCTTGGGAGGATTCTGAAAAAACTGAAGGCAGCACATCCTTTCCAACAGGACAAGGTATCTGCTAGGCAAACACAGGGCATGAAAATACAATATATCCAGCTGCTGGAAATCAATGCTCACATTGACATTCATGCACAACTTTGGAATATGCTTTGAATCATTATGAGAATGCCTATGCATATACGCCAGGTACCAAGCAAAATGAGCAGTTAAGCGCACAAAAGGATCTAGAGACTGTGAATACTGCTGAGCAAAATGAATATAGTTCTGGTATGCTTGACTGGCAACTATCCATTCTCCTGGAATTATTGGCCAGTTTATCTGAGGTCCTGTAAGAGAATCATTCGAGCTCCATCCCCTTCTTCTGAAAATCTGATGATCAAACCCGTCATAGTCACTAACCAACTGAGGTAGTTGAGATATAGAAGTGGCAGGAGATGGAAGTGGAATAAGGAAAAGTGGATGAAGTGATGGGTAGGCAAAATCATAAAATGAAGAATAATTTAAAGGAGTGGCTGAAAATTTTAGGGAATCACTTAGGAAGGGTGTTAACTGATAAACAAGAAAGGTAGAAGGTACATGAATGGATGGAGAAGGACATGGTGGAGAAGGGGAAAATACTCTATCCTCGATAAAAGAACAGTATATAAAGATGGGAATTTGAGGAAAAGATTGAGGTTGGAAAAGAAGGGGTAAGATGGTTGTGGAATTAGTTTGATAGAGGGAAAGATATATATCATAACGGTGAGCCATTTGTTGGCAATACAGTAGGGTAGGAACAGAAGGACCTAAGATAGATCTTCTCTGATAGGCATAAAAAAATGTTCTAGGGTCTCAAAAAAGGTTGACATACAAAAAAGCTTGTAGAACCACGTCTCCCACATACCAAGCCATATCCACTTCATCTCGAATCAACAAGTCTCCTCATAGATACATATATGACATCAACATGGTATCTGTCGTGGACAGAATCTTCAAACACTATCCTTACCACCTCTGTCAGCAACTCAGCAGACCAAGCCCCACTCCAACCATCCTCTGGAAGAGGAAGATCCATCGTGGAAAGCTTCATGTAGAAGGCCAACTTCTGTAATTGATAGTGGACAAATAAAGAATGGTCCGGAGGAACATATTTCTGAAATTGCTCAAATGTAGACCATAACAAATCCATTCGAGATTGCAATCTTTCCACTTTATCATGGAATAGAGGACATAAGGTAGCCTGTCTCTAAAGAGCTGCCAAGTCCTGCTGTGAGAGAGAAGGGATCAAGGGAACATGAGGGCTTGGAGGAACAGACCGTGACTTTACCAGTTGATCTTGCAACTGCTTGATTTGGGAAGCTTGTGATTCCACTGTGTCATTAGCAGTCTGTAAGATTGAAAGTTTGACATCTAAAAGAGTTTGGAACTCTTGCGCTTATTTGGACATCCTCTCCTTCTCCTCGGAGAGGCTAGTAACCTCTGATTGAGCCTCTATTAACTGAATATTCAAAGAAGATATCTCATCTCTTTGGGTTTGAATCAGGTGGGTTTGTTGCTCCATCTACTTAAACAGATCTGCCAGGGTATCCTTAGCAGAGGCTAACTCGGATGTTGCCTTATGCAACTGGTCCTTAGACTGCATCAGCTCTTCATAAAAGGAAGCTACAGCTGTTGAACACAGGCTGTCACTGACAATTCAATGGAACTCTGAATGTCTTTACATAGGAAAGAAATGGCATCTCCCGAGACTAGACTGTTCAGTGAGAGAACTGATATATCCAACGAACCTTCTCGATGTGCTCTGAACAGGTTATTACATGTGAGATAACCAGGGAGATCACTGCCAGCGGTAGTAGGAATGGGCACTGAAGGAAGAACTGAAGGAGCTTTATCCGCTACCAGCTTCAAGCGTTTGCACTGTATGACTAGGGGAGGCGGAGAATCATCATCCTCTATATCAATTGGTTCTGACTCATCTCAAGGTGGAGGAGGAGGTACTGGATCAGATGGAGGAGGTGGAGGCACACTCTTCTGTAAACCTGAGTAGGTCAAGAAGGCAGACAAGTACGATCCGTAGGTGACATTGGTAACATTGCCCCTGGTGACTTTGACAAAATGTTGATCCATCTTAGTGAGTAGGTAAGTGCTCCAATCAATGGCTACTTCTTTTAACACCATCCTTGAAGCTGTGAAGAGCTCTTTGGACAAGTAATGGGATGGCGTTTTTGCAGGCATAAACCTGTCTTGGAGAAACTGACAGACCAACTTTCACACAGGATCAGTGATCATAGAAAAGGAAACTCCTGAAGAGTTGATCACCTTCTTAACATCCAGAACTTCCCTAGTCTGCTTTTGTAACAGCTTCAAAATCTCTTCATTAGAGAAAAGCTGGCGAGTGGTAACAAAGGGTTCACCTTTGGAGGGAAGAGACAGAGCCTTCCCTAGGCCTCGAGGTGTCAAAGTCATGGAAGTACCCTGGACCAGTCCCGACTTCTTGCTGTAGGAGGCTAGAAACTCGTCACACATTGATGGATCCTCTGGAAGCAATGGAAAGGAGGCAGCCATGAAAGTCGCGAGTCCCGCCTTCGTGAGAGGCTCAAAAGTGAGTAGGGAAGAGTAATCCCTACTGACTAGTGGGACATACTAGATAGGGGGAGGAGCGTGAGAAGGCGCCATTCAGATGGTTACACACACACCACAAACACAGACAAACAAGGAGAATGCTTGCAAAGCAACAGATAAAAACCAAGGATAAGATAGCAACCAAAACGGTAAAACGTGACTCGACCAACTATCCCCAAGCAAACCACAACCTAGAAAAAATTCGACATGACTTCTAGACATATGCGACCGAAAGCTTCATGCTATGCAACATGCAAACACCCAAAACCCCGTATCAGGCAATAAAGAAAAAAAAAACTACACACCGTACCCTTAACCGTAACAAAGAAACTGAACCAAAACATAACCATAACCCACACATATCAAGACCACAACTTTGATAATTTGTTTTGACCATGGAGACAACTCCGAAGACTTCGTATACCCATCCCACGAAACGAGTTCATTAAAAAGGGGAAATAAGTACAGTGAGTGGGAATTAATTTAAATGAAAGGTTTATTTTAATAAATTATTAAGAAATGGGTGAATTTTTATTAAGTGATAAACCTTATCAAGAAAACGGCGGTTCTTTTTTAAAATTTAATTACCAATTATTAGGTTAAAGCGGTGTTTTAATCCGAATCTCGGACTTCGATACCTAGACTGGGTCTCTAAATGCAAGTTCATTTATTAAAAAATTAAGGTGATGTGGAGCGCTTTTTTGCCAGCGCGTGCTCTTGTGATGGCTGGTTCATTTTAATTAAAAATATTAAAGTGCCTCTTAAGCGTACTTAGCGCGTGCTAAGTGAACGGCGGGTTAATTTTTATTAAAAAATGGCGTGTTAAGCGCGAGCGTGCGTGCCATGGTGGTGTTTAGGGTTCATTTGAAAAATTAACCGTGAGTTTTGGGGTAGCGGGAAAAAATAAAAAATAAAAGGGAAAATACCTGGTAGTGGGTGTATGTGAATGCAAAGAACACGCTCTTCCTCAATCCAAAAGGATATCTGGATGTTTTATAGATTTTTCAGTGTGTGTGGTTTGAATTAAAAAGGATTTTTTTTTGTTTAATGAATTTAGGTGTTTAATGAAGTATTTTGATAGCTTTAAAAAAATGCCAAAAATAAGAAAAAATATTAATAGAAGTTTTAGGAAAATTTTTGCAATTAATTTGGATTTTTAAGCATTTTTAATGATTTTTTTCATTTTTTGGGTATTTTGAAAAGAATTTTTAATTTTGAAAAGGGTATGAATTTTTTTTTCTTCTGAAATTTCAGTTTAGAAAAATATGGCAATTTAGTACAGAAAGATTGGGGATTTATCAAGATTTTTCTATAATTTTCTTGTGAATTTTAAGTGTTTTTAAATGATTTTTTTAAATTTTCAACGTTTTTTAAAGGTTTGCGGGTTTTTGAATTAAACAATCCGGGAAAATACCCAGGAATAGGCTGCGTGGCAGCTGCGTGTGAACAACCAGCTGCACACCACCGCACGGACCAGCTAACGCGCGTCCCCGCGCGTGAACATCCGCGAACAGTCTCCCGCACACGATCACGCACAATCACAATCAGCCACGTGTGTACACACCCTTGTGCGGGTGAGAATGGACGGAGAATGGGGTTGCAGGGTTCGGCGTGGTTCACAAATTTCTGCAGGTGCGGCTGGTTTCGGCAGTTTCGGCGGTTTCGGCGGGTGTGACAGGGGCGTATGGAGGGGGTTTCGGTGGTGAGGTTGCTGCGGGGGGGGAACATGGATTATGGAGGGGTTTGGTGGGTGGGGTTTCTGCGCGGGGGGACAGGGGTTATGGAGGGGGTTTCGATGGTTCAACGGTTCTACAGGGTAGGACAGGGGGCTTACAGGGGGGTAGGGTGGTTTTGTGTGTTTGTGGGCTCGGGTAGGGGTTGTGTGATTGGGGGAAGGGGGGATTAGATGGGGTAATGGGGTGTTTGGTGGGTAGATGTGCTGGGGGGGGGGGGGGGGGAAGGGGGCTTAGATGGGGGTAGGGGGGTGGGTGGGAATGTGGTACAGTGGGGGGAAGGTGGGCTTAGGTGGGGGATTGGGGGGTGTAATGTGCAGGTGGGCACGTGGCAGGCGGGGCAGTCAACGGGCGGGCAGGGACCACAGAGCCATGTGGTGGCGGCCGAATGGCGGGCCACAGGCGATGTCGGGCGGCGGGGTGCAGGGAGCAGGTGGCGGGGGAGGCGGGCACGGAGGGCGCTGGCCACGAGGGCCACATGCGCAGCAATGGCGGGCGTCGTCGTCAGGCTGGGGCGCAGTGCTCCACGGCGGCGTCATCAGCGGGCACACGGCGGTAGAGGGCGTCGGCGGCGGCTGCTGCAGGGCTCCGACGGCGGCGACGGCGCGGGCTGCAGGAGCGCTCGGCAGGCAGGGCAAGGGCGCCAGAGGGCGCAGCGGCCGTCAGAGGTGGTGTGGGGCTGGAGGGCAACGGCCACAAGCGTCACAGGGCACAGGCGCCGTGCAGGATTCACGGCGAATGGCGGGCAGGGACTGCACGGGGCGGCGTGGGTGTGGAGGAGGAAGGGGAAGGAGGGGAGGAGGAGGAGGAGGGGAGGAGCTGGGGAGTGAGGTGGAGATGGAGGGAGGAGATGGAGGGAGGGGAGCATGCAGGTAGAGGGAAGGGAGAGAGGGAGGGAGGCAGTTGGGGTGGGGAAGGTCAGGGAGAGAGAAGGGTAGGGTGGGGGGATAGGGAAGGGTGTGGATAGGGGCCCGAGGAGAAGGGTAGGGGGAAGGGGGTGGGAGGGGTGCCCAAGGGGTGGGGTGCCCAAGGGGTGGGGTGCCCGGGTGAAGGGTAGGGGGGAATGGGCAGGGGTACGTAGAGGGGGGTGCCCATAGGGCCATAAAGGAAAGGCGTACCCCCGTCCCACGCGCGTGCGCGGGGCGGGGTAAAAAAAATTGTTGTGACGGGATCGAAATAGCATCGGGATGGCGGGTCGAGGCACGCGGACGCGACCGGGGCGCGTGGAGATGCATAAAATTGAAAACAGACGCGTTCACGCGCGGGACGAGTTGCGCAAAAATACGTAAAAATAAAGAAAAATTAATATCTCCCAATCCGGACGTCAAAACGAAATGTCGTAAAAACAAAAACTAGGCAAGATGGTAGGGGGAAGACAGGGAAAATGTGCAATGGGGGTTCCGGGGGAAAGACAGGGCGTTCACATGCAAAAAATGCAAAAAATGGGTCCAAAAATACAAATGAAAATTAATATCGAAAGATCCGTGCATCGGAACGAGGTGGAGGAAAAAGGAAAAATGTGCAGAAAGACATGCCTGACAATCCTATCACATCAAAACATAGTTCCGACGGAGATAAGATGCGTTCACGTGGGAAAAACCCAAAAAACAAACTCGAAAATGGAATCGAAAATTAATATTGGACAAATTGCTCGTCGGAAGGACATGCAGTAAAAAGGAAAAATGTCCGTAGGAAGGGGGGGTATGGGGTTGTCACGTCAGAACACAGTTCCGGTTAAAGTAGGAGGGGTTCACATGCAAAAAACACCAAAAAGACACCCGAAAACTCATTGAAAAATTAATAATTAAAAATCCAGAAGGCAAAAGAGGGTGAAGGAAAAAGGAAAAAGGTGGGGGAAGGCATGGGGGACACGGTTGTCAAATCAAATTGGAATTCGATGCAAACAGGGCAGGTTCATATGGAAAAATGTCAAAAAGATGCACGAAAAAGTCTTAAAAAACCGCAAAATTAATATTGGACAATTCATGCATCAAAATGACACGGAGTAAAAAGGAAAAATGTCAGGGAGAAAGTGGTTGTCAGGGCTATGATGTTCGATCACGGTTCCGAAGCAAGCAAAGCACGTTCACATGGAAAACCGACTAATGTGCACAAAATGCTTCAAATGGCACGTCCTGTGTTGTTGTCGGCTGCAAGAGGTACCAAGGCATCTTCACAGCACACATCCGTCATGGCAGGGACCACGCGGCAGCACCCAGGGAGGTAGTTGGTTGAAGGAATCGCAGGAAATTCGTCGATGATGAGACATATTGGACTCAACTCACAATCACTCAAATGGAATGAAAGAACTGTCACTCGCCCCAGGACTAATATCACTCGAGGAATAATGATTGAAACCCATATCTTGTACCCAGTTTAGAAATCGACAAGGGAATGGTGCAGAGGGAGTATGCCAGGGTGCATAGTTGATGGTGCATTAGTGCGTCCAACCCATCTGGCATAAGTGCAAGGAGGAAGGCAAGGGAGCCTTACAGTGCAGTGTACAGAATAGGGTGATTTGTCCTGTGATGACGGTAGAGACCCATCCCATGGGTGCATAGGGAAACAGGAACATACCTGACTCCAAGTGTCGTAACGTCCTTTAATCTCACCTCTCGGTAATTGATTGAAGAAACTCCAGTCACACTCAGCCCACCCTCTGTCTCACGCTCTGTTGATAGATACAGGAGGGCAGCCCTTTCCTGAAACCCATTGATGTAATCCTCACGGTCACTTGTGCAAAGGTTGTATGCCTTGTGCGCATTTGATGGTGCAACTGTGCATCCCGCCCTGTGTCGGCATACGGTGCGAGAAGAAAGGCCAGGGAGCCTTGTAGTGCAGTGCACAGAAATAGATTGTGCTTTGTGCATTGAGAGGCCCATCCCGTGCGTGCAACACTTCATTCACACTACTCACCTCTCATTTGATTTGAAGGGAAAAGACTAGTCTCTCGCCCCACCCTCTGTCTTACACGCTGTTGATAGATACAAAGGGCAACCATACTCACTTCCCCATCCGGTTAGGATGAAAGCTCGCGTCACTCGATTGTTTGTTGATGAAGATCGCGTCGTCAGTTGTTGAAGAGGTGTACCCAAGGAGGTAGCCATCAAATCGAATGTTGTGTTGGATAGGAACATGTCGTCTGCTAGAGGACAGTTAGACACTCGGCAGAGAGACCCAGGACACAGTGTACCAAGGGAGGCAGCTTCGGAACTGAATCCTGGAAATATCAATTGATGAATCCACTTTCTAGACTGCTGGGTGTTGCCACCTTTTCCACAGCCAGCTTCTTGCCCAAGGGTGTTGACCACCTTTTCTTGGAACGAGGCCTGCTATGACAGGGAATCTCTTCCTTTTCTCTAACAGTTTTTTTTTTTGTTGTCTTGTTCTATCTTGTTTGTTTTTTTTTTCTCTTTCTCTTTTTTTTCCTTGGTTTCCCTTATTCCCGAGGGTGTCTCCACCTTTTCTCGAAGAATAGGTCGGCATGATAAGGACCTAAGTCCTTTTCTCCCATGACCGATATGTATAATTTTTTTTTTGTTTTGTTTTTTTTCTTCGAATTAAGCAAGGGAATGGTAGAAATACCACTTGTCAGAACCCACCTCGCCACTGTCGCTGGTGGAAAATAGAGGATAAGAGATCAGGGATGGAAGATGAGGCTGAGGGGACAGAGGGTTGCGTCCACCTCATCAGGAGTGGCTGAAGAACGACTATCAGAAGTAGCATCATAAGAGTGACAGTGCCACGCCAACGAGGGAAAGGATCAGGTGACCGTGATTGTTAAGATCCCCAAGGAGGGAAGTACTTCTTCAGATGACATCCATTGATCAGGAAGGGATCATCAGAGGCATCAACGGTCTGCACTTGGACAGAGCCATTAGGGTTGATGGCAAGTACCTTATATGGGCTCATCCACCACTGTTGAAGCTTGCCAGGAAACTTGCCAAATCGTGAATCATAGGCTAGGACCAAATCACCTTCTTTGAACTCCTTGTGCTTAATGAAGCTCTCATGGTAAGCCTTACGTCGAGCTTGCGTGGCTTCCATGCACTGTAGAGCCATCTTGCGAGTTTCGTCCAAACATTCCAGGTGCAGGAGACGGCATTGTAGTGAATCATCGTCCCCCAAACGCTTTTTGATAGCCACTCTCAAAGAGGGCAATTCCAATTCAACAGGGAAAACAACTTCTGTACCATACACCAGCTGGAAGGGTGTTTGTCCTGTTGCTGCTTTATGGGAGGTTTTGTACACCCAGAGAGCCTCTGTAAGTCGATCATCCCAGTCATGACGATGTGCGGTAATTGTTCTTGTCAAGATCGAGCAGAGGATGCGATTCGTGACTTCGACTTAGCCGTTGGCTTTGGGGTAATAAGGAGGACTTGCGATGGCGGATCTTATACAGCTCTGTCAACTCTTCCATGACTTTATTAATGAAATGAGTGCCTTTGTCACTTACCAGCTCTAGGGGACTATCAAAACGGGTGATGATATTCTCGTACATGAACAGGGCTACGCTATTACCATTGTCCTGCTTTAGGGCTTTAGCTTCATACCACTTTGTAACATAATCCGTACATACGAGGATGTATCGGTTCTGTTTCCTTCTGGTAGGAGGATCAATTGGGCCTACGAAGTCGATGCCCCACTTCTCAAACGGCTTCAAGGGAAGGATAGGTTGCAGTGGCATGGCACTTATCTTCGTGGGTTTCCCTATTCTTTGACAAGCATCACATCTTTTACAGTAATCATAGGTATCCTTGTGAATGGTCGGCCACTAGTATCCTGCTAGCAGAGCCTTCCTGGCTGTGGCTTCTCCTGCAAAGTGACCTCCACATGGCTCATCATGGCAAGCCTTCAGAACAATCCCAATCTCATCTCCTGCAATACATCTTCTGAGCACTTCATCTTTGCCTTTGTTGTACAATGCACCGCCTAACAGGGTGTAGGGGGCTGATTCTAACATAAGCTTCTTCCTTTCCCGACTAGAAATACCAGGAGGGTACTGTTGGGCTGCCAGCAGATTGGCAATGTCTGCATACTAGGGAGTTACAGTTTCTACCAAGAATAGGGAAGCATTAAGGAGGTCTGGATCATCCTGCTCCTCGTCTGCAATTTGTGGGATACATGACAGATGATCAGCCAGAACATGGGAACGACCAGGTTTGGTAATTACCTCAAAGTCAAACTCTTGGAATAGAAGGAGCCATCTCCTCATTCGTCCTTTCACATCTGCTTTGTTCATCAGGAAGGACATGGCCTCATGATCCACATAAAATTTAAAATGGGTAGATAGGAGGTAGTGGCGGAACTTCTCTAGGGCAAACACCATTGCCAAGTACTCCAGCTCTGTCACTGTATAGTTCCGTTCCCTATCAGTGACTTTTTGGCTTGTGTAATAGATGGGCTGATCTAGCTTCGAGGAGCCCTTCTGGCAGAGAACTGCACCTAATCCTTCAATGGATGCATCAGTGTGTACATGGAACTCTTTCGTCCAATCAGGAGGTTGCAGAATGGGTGCCTCAATTAGACACTGCTTCAGAGTGTTGAAGGCTTTGTCACATTCTTCTGTCCAAATAAACTCTGCATCTTTCCTCAGAAGCTTATGCAAGGAGGTTGTCTTTGTTGCAAAATGGGCTATGAACCTTCTATAGTACATGGCCTAGGAATCAACTCAACTATTTGAGGTTGATGGGTGCTGTCAGAGCTGCGATCTTTTCGATCTTTGCAGGGTCTGTTGATATCCCTTGTGCAGAGACAATGTGGCCCAACAGAACTTCAGAAGAGACCCCAAAGATGCATTTGTTGGGGTTGAGGGAAATTCCATACTCCCGGCATCGATCAAAGCAGTGTTCCAAGTGGCTCTATCTCTGGCTCTGCCTCTGTAGGAGCTCTGTAAGAGAAGAATAGGTTCTCTGTTTCATCTTCTGCCTCTGTTTCTGGCTCTGCTATGGCCATGTAATAGGGAGAGCAGTACATCCATGCTTCTATCTCACTGTCAGAAGTGATTTCGGAAATCATTCCTGGTTCAGGCAGGAAGTATTCACCCATTGACAATGGCTTTGCATCTTTTGGGAGTTGGCTTACAGTATCCACTGTTAAGGAACGTGCCACTGTTTTCTTGGGAAGGATCTGTTTGACAGCATCTTCGCCTATTGATGTTCCATCTGTAGCCTCATTAGGGGAGTCAGAAGATAATTCCAAGGAGGTGGATCCATGCCCTGTTTGAGCACCATATAGCTTCAGCACCACTTTATTGGGTCCTTACCCAAGGTTAAGGTTCCTTTGAACCAATCCGTCCTTGCTCTGGCTTCAAAAAGCCATGGTCTGTCCAGTAATAACAGAGGATAGGATGTACCATAAGAGTTTGGCTTCACCACCAGATAGGTTAGCCAATAATCTTTTTCGGCCACTGTAGTCTTCACATATGGGAGAATGCCCAAAGGCCTGATTCTGCTCTGATCCGCCAGTCTGACGAGCCATTGGGTTGGTTGCACACCTTGTAGGCCTAGATCCTTCATTGTCACATCCGTCATTATGTTTACTGATGAACCACCATCAATCAGTGCATTTGCAATAAAGCAGCCTTCTATCCACACGCCAGTCTCTGGGGTACCCGGATCTAGGAAGGCGTTAGCCACATCCACTTCTTTTACAGGCTCTGGAGCTTTGTTGGACTTTGTTGCTGTTGAGGGAGCAATCCTTAATCCACGTCTTCTTGTCAGTATACTTTTGAACCTTTTTCGGCCTGGGAGACAATATCAATAATTGTCGGAATGTGAGATTTGGTTTAAAGGTATCTAGATCTCTGACCAGATCGTATTCCTTAATAGGATCCACTGGCTTCTCTAGCCGGTTAGGGAATGGGACAACACCCATTTTCATTTTCCTTCTTTCTTCCAACAGGGGTATCATGGGAATTTCCTCTGCCACTTGTGGCACTTCCTCCTCTTCTATCTCCTGGACCTCTGGTCCTGTCTCTGGAACTGTCTTAATGACTCACTGTGGCACTTTGGTGCTCTGTACGGCACTGTCAGGCTCTATTCTGTTCTGTTCTTCTAGTGGAAGATTGAACTTCACTATTCTGGAAGGAGGATTATTTTCTTTCTGGATAGGTGCTTCCTTCTTCTTTGCACGCGTGATGGCAGCAACTTCCAATTCCACTAAATTGGAGGTAGGCTCTTGGGCCTTGGCTGGACTATCAGTAGCATTGTTTTTCACTGGGACTGGGCTTGGACAGTCTTTTGCAGTGTGGCCTTCTTCTTTGCATCAACTGCATAAGGGCTTATAATCCACTGACCTTCTGGGATTTGGACAATTTGGTGAAATGTGTCCCTTTTCTCCGTATCTGTAACACTCCACTTCTGATCTCTGACCACCGCCAGACTGTCTTCCTCTATAACTTTGAGAGGGAAACCTTATGGGACCGAAATTAGGACCAAACTCTCTAGGCTTGGGTCCAATATCCTGTGTTGTCATTTTGGATTCCAGCAAGTGGAATCTTGCATCTTCTTCCTTTCTTCTCCTATCATGCATCTCCTTCAAAGAGCAAATATCCTCTGTATGGTTCTTTCGTAAACAGTAGGAACAGAAAGCTCCAGGGATGGTTGGTTTCCGTGTACATTCAATGGCTAAATGGCCTGCTTGATGACACTTACCACACCAAGTATTTGACCGCATCACATCTCTTCCTACTCCTGCAACGTTGGATATGCTAGCGGTATTTACTTTCAGCGTCTGCAACTGCTCTGTAATCACATCCATCAACTCCTTTTTGATATTTGCCACTGAGTTGGATAAATAATCCTTCAAGATTTCTCCTCCTGAGGTACTGGCAGCAGTAGGGTTTTGAGGAGTCTCTGCAATCACTGCATAAACAGGTTGGACTGGCACAGAGGGGTCTCTGTTTTGACTCTGATTCAAAGCTCCTGTTTGAACTGTTGGCTGTTGGCTCCAGTTGGTAGGGTTCCACTGTTGCTGCTGATTTGGCATTGAGGAAATTGGTTGGGACCATTGTTGTTGTGGTCGAACCATCATGTGAGGCATTGATTGTGGCCACTGTGGATTTGGTGCACTGTACTGTGATACTGGGGGCATCTGTTGGTAGGGGTAGGGAACAGTCCCTGGGACTGCATTTGGTGGGTACATCATTCCTGGCATCAGAGGAGGTAGGACTCCTCTTTCTGGATTCATCACCAATCTAGCTTCCACTTCATCGTACAGTCTTGCACCTTCTGTTGTTGCAGCTTGCAGTGTGGCTGGTCTTTGCAGCTCCACAAACTTACGGACTTTTGGTTGTAATCCTTTGAGAAACACCCCCTTCTGAATGCCATCATCTAGATTATGGTTAGTCCATCTCTTCAGGATGGATTCCATTCGTGAGACATAAGCTTCTACTGTTTCTCCAGAGGACTGACTTAGGTTCATAAATTCCTCTCGCATCCACTCTTCAAAACCTTCATGCCTGAATTTAGTGAGGAAGGCCAACTTCAGGTCGTCAAAGTTCCTGCTGCTTGTCTCTCATACCACTGAAACGCCGCGCCCTTGAAAGTGGCAAGGAATATTGCCAACCAATACTCAGGGGTTCTGGCATTGTTAGCCACACATGCTACCATAAACTCTGCTACATGAAGATTGGGGTCTTCATTGTACTCTCCCTTAAAAACTAGCAATGGAACTACATTCAATGGCCTGTCATCAATATTTCCAGGACGGATCTGGCTTGGAAGTGAACCTCCAGCAGGAGGAGGAAGGGCTTGATGTGCCATTGGGACTTCTGTAAAGAGTTTAGCAAGGGTGTCAAAGGCGGCTTCTCCTGCGAGCTTGTTCTCAGCTTTGATTTTTGCTTTCTCTCTTCTCACGTACCTCTGGACTCGTTCTAACGCTTGCCTCTTTATTGCGTCATTCATCAAGGGGTTGGCTCCACTATGTTGTTAGTGCTCCACAGAGGGATAACAGAAGGCTTCAGTCTCTGGAGGACTCTCTTGCCAACATTTCTTCTACTTCTTCCTTTTCAATGTCTCTGAATTCTGCTTTCATGCCACTGCACAGAGGAAGGTATTCGGTTCTGAAGGTGTCAAAATGCATACGTCTAAGCATTGTGGTGGTGCCATCATCATAGTAGTGCTAGTTTCTGATGGTTTCAACAGTGTATGTTGTGAAAAACACTCTGTCTACTAACTTCCAGTGGGTTGCCAATTGAACAAACAGAAGATTATCAGTGGACCAAGCATCCCATGTATCTTGCTGTTGAGCATCCACGAACAAATTCCAACTCTTTGCCTTCTTGTCTTTGTGAACCTCTACAGACCAAGACTCCTGAAGCTTCTTCACAATCTCCCACTTAATGATGTCTAGAAACTTCTCAATGAATGCCAAATCTTCCATGGATGGTTATTCTCTCTGTTTCTGCTCTTCAGTTTGTTTCCAAACAGTTTGCCACCAAGATGCAAGTTTCTGCTGCTTCAATAGGAAGAGGAAACTGTCCACCACATAGAGCATGCATCATGATGGTGATGTGTTTCCGCCATTGTGGGATGAACTTCTTGTGAAAAGTGTCTATAATTATGAGAAATTCCAACTCTTTAGTGGAAGAAGGAACTTTACAAACATCCATTGAATTTCTCTCTTCTTGGCAATGCCATTTCCTTCATTTTCAGCCTTTCTGGTGCTTGTTGATGGCAAGCTTCCCCGGCTGCGCACCAAAAACATGGAGCCCCAAGAGGAACACCAAGGAAAAGGGAATTCTCTTGCAAGAAAATCTATCTTGTAACATCAACAAGCTTGTTTATTAGGTTTTATATGATCACAATGAAGAAAAGAACACCAGGCACAACAAATCTTCATGCAGCATCATGTAGATCTCCCACGGATTTGATAAAATCAACCATATTCTTCAATATCTTCACAAAATCCATCAATATAACAAATAAAGCAAAGGAATACACCATCTTTGAATGGAAATACATCACATAGTATTCATCTTCAATATCTTCATAGTCTTCTCTCTCAATCTCTCATATATAGTTTTAGTAGAATTGGCTATCTCTGACTCTCTCTCTCTCTCTCTATATCAATAATACATCATATCCTCACTACAATATCTCATAATCACTCTCAATAATCCTTCTTAGGTCGTGGATACCCCTCCCAAGAGGTATGTCTGATATGAAGAGTCACTAGAGCCACTACAGTGTCCTTTCATAGCTCACTACTGTCACTTCACTCCAGTCTTTACTTGAGTCTTCAGCAGCTACTTCTTTCACTTCTTTTAGCTCTTTTGCACTTGTATTCACCTCTTTCCAAGGCTAGAAAACTTTCCCAAGCTACACTCTCATTCTACAGAACACTTACAGAAGCATACAGAACAGTCACCAGAACAGCTACAGAACAGTTACAGTACAGAGACAGAAGCTCTATAGAAGATCTACAGAAGGTTACAGAAGGTCATCAAAACCTCATAACTCATACTCAAACCATTCCAAACCATCAAAAACTATTCAATAAGCTTTGACAAGATCTCAATTCTCATCAATCATCAATCCATGCTTCCTTACAGAAAGAAAATAGAACAAAACAGAAGCTATACAGAAGGTATACAGAACCAATTAGAACCAATCAGAACATATCAGAATCTCACATCTCTACTAATAAACATCATGAACTTACAAAATATAATCAATATCATCCAAAACACTCTCAAACCACTTCCAAACCAATCAATCATCTCATAAAATCAACCATTCAGCTCTCAAAAAAAACAAAAATCAGCCAAAAAACAAGTCATTTCAACACTCAACACAAGCACTCATAGGGAAGTGTAAAATCCTTGCGACAATTGAAACAGAAAGCTTGCCTATCCTATTTCATGTTCCTCCAAAAAGTGCTAGCTGCAGGAGAGAAACCCCCTAGCAAGACCCTTCAAAAGGGCGACCAAGTGTGAGGCCGACTATGTAGCACAGAGGATACACCTAACACTACCAGGTGTGAGGATAATCACAACTTTTAGCAAGGGTGACCTCACCAAACCTCGAGGGAAGGGAAAGGAGCATTCTTACATACCAAGCAAGCCTAGTAATGAGAGAAAGGAGTTGTTGAAAGAGTTGATACAAGCACAGGCTGAACGGAGAGAACCAGTGAGTGAGGCCATACTTGAAACAAAAAGGTTAGGAGACAAGGCCAAGGATAGGGTTTGGACTCAAAGATATCGTAGAAGACCACGAAAGAAGCCCAAGCCTTATAGGCGAAGGCATCGATGGAGAGCTAGCACAACGCCACGATGGATATCCAAAGGCATTGCTTTGTGCTCAAGGGTATTATGCAGGCAATCATTGGATTTGGGTACCCAAACTCCCTGCTAAGCCACCTCTATCAGAAGCCCAAATTATATCCAAAGCAAAGAGGCATAGGAGGAGAACTAAACGAAAGGCCAAGTCTCGAACCAAAAATATTGGAGTGATCGAGCCCCTCACTATTGAAATCAAGAAACCAAACATGGCCTATCAAAAAGTAGATCACTAGCCTGGCGTACTTAGCAAGCAGATATCAGAGGTAACTGTCAAGCGTGCACAAGGCCCACTAGTGCCCAAGGAGCCTTTGACTTCCGAAGAGGATAATGGGCACCACATGCACAACATTGCTCATGATAAGGTTGATCACTCAACAAAGCTAATGACAGAATCGTCTAACAATCACGAGCAAATACCCCAGTCAGTGCCAAGCCCATGTAGGAGTCCCAGATCTCCTACATCCTCTTCACCTAAATTGACACGTGAAGCGCGGCAGCAGCAGCCTCGTGCCGCTGCTCAACCTACACAAGTGAAGGTGCAAAGGGCAACAAAAGGCACGACCACTTCTGATCTGCCTAGGGACTTGAAACCGCAGTCTACCAATGGTAGCCAGTCCACTGAACTAGCCACCACTACTTCCAATTAGGGACCACAGCAGCCACAATCTTTGGCCGTGACAACACCCCTTGCGGAACGTGTCCTTAGTAGTTTACCTATGGAGGAGGTGTCGCAACCAACTTCCTCGACAACTCCAGCACTTTCAAAGTGCCTAAAGCCTAGGCTGGAGGAGTTAAACACAAGGGAGTTGGATGAAGAGCTAGACTCTCCGAAAAGGGAGGTAGTTGTGCTCTCACAACCTAGCGAGGCTATTCAGCAGGCCATGGCCATGTCCCGTAAGGATACTCTAGAGAAGGAGAATGCTAAGGCCCAACCAAGCACATCAGCGGGCGGCGATCGACCTAGCCCAGGGTCCTGAGCCATTAGATGCACCTGTGCTGACCAAGAAAAAGAGGAGAAAATAGCGAAAACAACAACTGTTGCAGGTAGTTGCGGACCCCAAGAACATTGGGACAAAGAGTGCTGGAGAGCTGATGAATAAAGCATCGAGTCCATCCACTAATAAACCCATAGATGTCTCCCCTAATAGCGGTGAAACCTCAGACACATCCGTGTGCTCTGAAAAATCAAAGCAGCTGTTGCCATCAATAGTTGCTTTCAACGCTCAATCCACTGACAATAGAACCCACATCGACCAATCAAGAGTGGATACAACACGGTCACAACAAGGGGACGAACTCACACTAGTCACATCCAAGAAGAACCATAAGGCAACAACGAAGCCTCTAGAGAAACATGGAAACCCCAAGGGCATGAGCAATCCCAATGTTGACCAATCTTGCTCATCTAGGCCTGAGCCCCCAGCTATGCTAAAGCCCATGCAAACTCCTAGAACCTTGCATTAGATGGCAACTGAGCAAGCCCTCGCTGAACATAGAAGTGTCACAAAATGCTTAACTGAGTTGGATGCTAAGCTCAAAGTGTTCGCACGTATCTACGTCCTTACAGACATGGCGCATGCCCTAAGGAGCAGCTTGAAGAATACTTGCCATTCCCCTTATCTTGGGAAGAGCAAGAACATCTTGACGAGCACTATAACAAGCTCTTACATGAACGCATGCAACTCATCTCTGACGAGGAGGGTAACAAACTGCGCTTAACCGTCACGTTCAATGAAGTGCTCTGCCGACCGAATCTCATAGACATAGAGCAATTAAAGCGACTAAGAGAGGGCTGAAGTCAATTTGAACAGCGTTGGTATGAACACCGCGTTGCAATGGCCGAACTAGGAGCCTAGATCATGACAGTCGCAGAGGAGCGATTGGCCAAATGGCGGTCTCAAAGAGACCCAATCTATGTGGTGCCAACTTCCCTTCGAGTGCTGACTGCCATTCGGGGTACGGACTTAGCTGGTACTAGCCATGCTCTGTTTGATAAGGTTCTCACTGAGGAGGAGTTACATATTGCCAGTAGACTTGGACAAGGTTCCATGCTACTCGATGTGGCAAAATATCTATCGGTATTGAGTAAGCTGCCACGAGTGCTGGACGCGTGTGCCAGCCTCCAGTACAACCCCGAGTTCTACAATTGGTTCTTATCCTCGTGAAGTGACATGGATTCATAAATATGTATATAAATAAACACTGATTTTTGTGTCACCGTGTATAAACAATATCAACACACACAAGCTATGATAGTCAAGTGTAGGGAGAAGAGTTGGGTCTAACAGGCTAAGCTTCTCAAGTCCTCCTCTCATCACGCATTTAAAAGCCGTGTGACCATCCCCACCTCCAAGTGCAAGGCATGCAACCCACATTACCGCCATAGGAAGCCTTGACCAACAACACTGATGGTGTAGACAGGGTGCAGCACCTTTCTATACACCTTCTTCCCTTTTTGGTCTATCCTTTCGAGGATGTGCCCTATCCCACTCCATGACAACCAGTCCACACAACTTAGCATAAGACAATATCGGCTAATGGCTGGAGGCAAAATGAACATCATCATGGGGGCTATCCCTTTACGACAAATACTGCATGCCTCACCCCTCCCCTTCTTGTCATACGCGCTTGATAAACCACACTAAAATCCCTTCCATGCGAACAGTTGTATCCTGTATCAAGGTCTAACCCTTGGATTGTATCTTGCAAGATTCCAAACGGAACACATGGAGAACCATGGACATCTGGCATGCAAAGACGCTCTTCACAGATGACGGGAGCATGTGGCACACGCCCCTCCACCGGAGCGCTATGTGCCCACCCTCAAGAGGTATGCCAAGAAGCGAGGCCCTAAGCGACACCGTCCCGGACGAAAGCCGAAGAATCCTTGAGTCAAGAAAGTCGAGACTCAAAGAAACGCGCAGCAGGTGGAAACGCCAGTGGCACAAACCCCTAATGTACGCTCGGGCACCAAATGCTCAAGGGCAAAAACGGCGGCCCGAGACAGGGAAGAATTTAATGAACTGTTTAAGGACATTTTGGAAACGGTCGCGGTCCGGGACTACACCATTCATGTCCCGGCCGACATGTTCCCTGCCCAACCTCACGGGAGCCCCGCACTAGCACCGCCCCGATCTCCTAGCCAACCGAACTCACCCCGCCTCGTAGCTATCGACTAAATCCCTATGATGAACAAGTAGCTCGATAAGTTAGCATGCCAGAACATTTTGTTTTTTGATGAGAGTAAAGGGGCAAGTTCCCCACTTGTACACATTCTTGTTACTTCTTGTTAATGGATGCGACCTTAACAAGCAATGAAATAAGCATCCCAATAAATATCATAGAATTCTAAAAAATTTATGTCTTATCATGATTACATTGGTTCGATGCACTTAACACAAGCGAGCATATACTCTCACAAAGTGACAAGTGGATGCAGAATGACACAGGTCAAGGTCTAGAAGCGTTTAATATCCAAGTCACCACAAGACCACCAACCCCACAAAGAACCATTATGGAGGAAGTGACAAACATATCAAGAAACCAAAGCCATGACGGAAACGCCACTGGATAAGAACCCAAGGACACCACTGCAGAAAAAGTACATATTGCAACTGAGCATGGCCAAAGCATAATCGTCGATTACCCCCTCCTTCTTGGTCAAAATCTATGTTTGGGCAGGAGCCACGCTCTCAACACGGGCAAACGTCTCTTCATCATCCAGGATTCAATTCGCAAGATGTTCTACCCTTGTCCATGCACAACTCACTCCAAGTGCTACCTCAATTGTTTGATGTCTCACATGTTACAAAGAGGTTTGCAAAATCTCAAGTGTATCTCTTCATCTCAACAACAGTTCCTCTAGCGTCAAGGCTGGTGACACAATCATCTCTGTAATATCCATTCTTCATAGCCTTTGGTTCCCAACATTTCTCGAATCCAAATGAAAGGCTAACAACCTCAAAGTATGGCATCGATTGTATTCATTTTTTTTCCACAAAAAAAAAACATATCACAGCACGCACCTAGGGGTCCTCAAATTAGGTACGTCCAGTGACCTTGGTCGGCTAGCTCCGTCCCTAATCCCCTAGCCCTTTGTACATCCCCCACAATTGTTCAGGGCACATCAAGGGCAGGACATACCTCGGGAGCTCGCCTCGCCTATGGTTAGACCTGTCACCCTGAACCACTTGCACAATTCTTTTGCACTCCATCTCAATGCCTCTTTACTTGGTTAGTTCTTGGGAAGTAGTCACTAGCTACCAAGAGCTAGACCACTTATTAGTTCTTGGTTAGTTCTTGTTAGTTCTTGGTTAGTTCTTGGTTAGTTCTTGTTAGTTCTTGGCAAGTAGTCACTAGCTACCAAGAGCTAGACATCAAGGAGCTCAAGTTTGCTACATGGCCTTGACAAGACCATAACGATGTCTCAAGCAATCTTCAAGTGTACTCCCCGTCTTCATCGACAAAATTTTCCATCAACTTAGCCCCTTGCTTCACTAACCCATTGCTATACAAGGAACCAGGCCGACAGTCTTCTAACTAAGTAATATCTAAGTATGCACAAGCACTCACATAATATCTACACCAAGAGCTAGCTACCAAGAGCTAGACCACTTGTTAGTTCTTGGTTAGTTCTTGTTAGTTCTTGGTAAGTAGTCACTAGCTACCAAGAGCTAGACATCAAGGAGCTCAAGTTTGCTACATGGCCTTGACAAGACCATAACGATGTCTCAAGCAATCTTCAAGTGTACTCCCCGCCTTCATCGACAAAATTTTCCATCAACTTAGCCCCTTGCTTCACTGACCCATTGCTATACAAGGAACCAGGCCGACAGTCTTCTAACTAAGTAATATCTAAGTATGCACAAGCACTCACATAATATCTGCACCGATGTATATACACAGTTTGGGTCCTCAAATGCAGGACAATACTCTCAGCTTGTTTAGAGTTCAACCTGTCTCCCAAACTAATCAAAATATGTCTTGTGCACAATAAGAAGACTAGCACTACCCCTTAAGGAGAGACCACATGAGAGGTTTTCAATTGTAGGTGTTGAAGACTCCAACGAAAGTGTTGCTCGCTCTTCATCAACACCCTGCTCTGAATGCTTCTCCCTTACCATCCGACAAGCCCGCAAAGAATCGTCATGAGCAGAATCCCCAACAAACCAACACTTGTGCTGGCCATCAATGCAATCCCCAACACAGAATAGCCCTACCCCAACTCCAACAACTTTTCACCAGCCACCTTGGCCACCAATAGGCCCCCAGGACCTTCTTCCACACCACCACCAACACTCCTCCATGGAAACCACATGCGTCCTTGTCACCCACGTCTTCGGTGCATGCTACAGCCTGCTACCTACGACGGTGAGTGCCATGAGACTGGCACTTGTTTAGGAGGGGGGTAATGTTAACCCTCAAACGAACAAAGGTGGAAAATCCGGAAAAGCTAAAGCAGAAGACAAAGACAAAGGCCAAGGCAAAGAGAAACGGAAGACAATGACGCACAAGGAGAACCCTCAAACGAATGAAGGTGGAAAATCCAGAAAAGCTAAAGCAGAAGACAAAGACAAAGGCCAAGGCAAAGAGAAACGGAAGACAAAGACGCACAAGGAGAAGAGTCCTAAATAAGGGAGAAAGGCGCACAAGGAAAAGCGCAAGTCAAAGCTTTTGTAAAAGAACACAAGTGCATCATGGTTTAATTCAAGGAGTGCCGGGCTCTCACCCATGCAATTTGTAAATGTAGACGGGCGGTGGAAAGGAATCTAGGAAGATAGAATGACAATGGGAAAAAGGGCCTAGGCTACGGCCTGCCATGTAAAAAAGGGGAAAAGGGGATGACCGCCCAAAAGGGATTTACGGTTTTGTATATAAATTTGAAAAGTGAATGAGAAGCTCATTCTTGTGTGTGGCCAAAAGTAGCTCTCCTCTTTTTCTTCTTCTTCTTGTTCTTGCTTGCTTGAGCTTATGCTTGAGAGAGGGAGTGTGAGAGTGGGAGGGAGTGAGTGTGTGAGGGTGAGGGACCAAGGAGGAGAAGCTCTCTATCTTCTCCTCTCTTCTTCTCTTCTCTTCTCTTCTCTTGTCTTGTTTGCGGCGATGGAGCTTGGAGCTTGGAGCGGGAGGATCGAGCTTGCTTGAAGCTCGCACTTGGATCGTGGAGCTACCGGAGTGTGCGGGAGAGGAGGTAACTCGAACGGTATGGAGGTAAGCTCACTACACCCATAGGTATGGATGGCGCGTCAGTTATGTGAGAGGTAGCCATTAGTGCTCAGCTTGGAACGTTTGAACAATAAGCAGTCCGTGGGTCTTGGCGGTTGACTGAAAGCACCCCTCAATATACATATACATATACATATACATATACATAGTACTAGACCTTATACATATGTGTATACTTATATATATATGTGTGTGTGTGTGTGTATGTGTGTGTGTGTGTGTGTGTGTGTGTGTGTGTAGACACATATATGTACATATATTTGGATATATTTTGCGTCTATCTCCCTTATATCTCATGAATCAGTTGTTGTTTATTGGAGATTGTGTGTGTGTGTGTGTGCATGTGTTATAGACAAACATATCTATTTAGTAAGATAATGAGGGAGTTTAGAAGTTAGATCACACACACACACACACACACACACACACACACACACACACACACACACACACACACACACATGTATGTATGTATGTATGTATGTATGTATGTATGTATGTGTATATGTGTATGTGTGTGTATATATATATATACTCTCACCTCCAGACCCTTCTAAATCTGATTAACTATCCATACTTTACTAACCTATTATATCATCCCCTCCATCACTCCCAAACCACAACGCCTCTCAACCATAAATAATTCATTCATACTATTCCTCATCTACCTACCACAAGCTACTTCTCCTTCTCTCCCTCACCTTCAATGCCTTGTACATGCCAATGTTATAATGGCCCCTCATTTACCCACTTCCACTTACATAAACCTTATGTAATACTTTTGCACACATGCATACATATACATCACTATAACCACCTTTCTATTAGTTTGGTTATCTTTCACTTACACAAATTTTATGTAATATATTTGCACACATGCATACATATACATCACTATAACCATCTTTATATTAGTTTGGTTATCTCTAAAGCTCACATACACACATGTGTGCACATATACATATGTACATTACTACTTTTGTCCTTGACTAATAGATACATTTTGTGTAAGAGAGTGGGTAGGGACATATAAAAGGGGCAAAGGACATGTGTACATGATCATCATTTTTTAAACAATAATACAACTTTGTCCTTCTTCTTTCTGGCTTCTCTTGTCCTTTCATGGCTACCAACCATCTCTTTCCTTCTTTCCTGTCTTTTTCTCTCCATTTTTAGTATTTCTCTCTCCTCGTCTAGAATTTCTCTCTCCTCTACACTCTTCATCTTTCTTTCTTGCAGCCTTCTCTCTTCTCCCCAAGTCCCTTCATGATAAGTGATATTAGAGCATTGGTATTCGATCCATTTTCTCATCTTTTTCTTCATATCTAGTCTCAAATTTCATCATAAAAACCTATTTTAGACAAGCACTATAGGTACAAGACATGGACTATGTTTAAGAGTGACTTGTAAGACAAGTATAGTTGGAAGAAGAAAATTTGGAGATCTTTGAAGCTAGAAGGGACAAATATGGTAGTGGTTGGTCAAAATAGCAGGTCATCACTTAGTTTCAGGCAAAAGTTGACAAGCATTTTGAAGAAAGAGGCTTCCTTGAAGTTAGGGAAGACTTAGACACAATTACTTCTCAAAGAGTCTTCTTCTTTCAAATTTCCCAAACCTCTTCCAAATGTCGTGGTAGACCACAGGCTCTACCCTATTTTGCACCTTTATCTTCACCTCCTAACATCAAGGAGTTGTTGGAGGACCTTCCATTTGTGATTTAGAGGAGAAAAAGCACCATTTTATGGAGTGTTTAACAAACCTTTGCTTCAAGACATCATGAAAATTCTTTACTCTTTTCAGTAATAAACTCCATTGGAAGAGCTTAATCAATAAAGAGATCATAGACATGGCTTTGGCACTTTGTGTGATGGAGATTTGAGCTCTATCTTTATTTTCTTTGGGCTTTTCTTTATCCTCAAAAACCCTAGACTAGGAAATCAAAAATTTTTAGGGCAGTAATAGCTCTTGAATATCTTCCATCAAGGCTTGCAATGCTTCTTTCTCCTCTCTTGCAAAGGTTGCTTAGTTGTTCTGCCTGGACTTCCATAAGCTACTCCACTTCTAGTTTTTGTTTTGAAAACTCAATTTGTAGCTATCTTGGAGCTTGAAGGCTATCAGTGAAATAGGAAAGCTTTTCCTTGTACAGGTTCAACCTATTCTGTTCAAACTTGGTAGATTGTTCATAGAAGCTTGGTCCAAAGTTTGGAGAAGGGTCAGGGTGGGAGGCTTAAGTAAACCAATGAGTGCTTCAAAGTGCTGCTGTTTTTTTTAAAAAATAAGACCAATATTATGTTACCAGCAGTGCAAACTTACATTGGTCATATCACAAGCTTTTGGTGCCTTATTTTCGATAGCCAAAGCCATTGATCCAATTATTACTACACGTTGGCAGATCTCATTCATAGCTTGGACTATTGTAGAGGACTTTTTGTTGATCTCTGGCAGTCTAGGTGTAGACACCTCATGAGCTCTTATTCACTTATTTGAGGCACCAATCTCCAAACATCACCTACCTAAGGCAATAGCTTCTAGACATTGTACTCATGGTTCATTGATTCTGTGCAAATTCTTGTTGGTTTTAGGTTGCAAGGCAAAATCTTATAAGGTATTTTTGGATTTTCAAGCTTGTGATCTTTATTCAACTATGATTGCTGAGCCTTCAACTACGCATTTACATCCTTGTAAACTTGAAGTAGCGAATTAAAGAGAGGGTGATGTGTACTAAAATGTGTGTGTAGATCTGTTAAAAATGGTCAAGGGGTCACTATTGCTTCCAATTTGTCTCATAAAGAGCTTGTGCTCAAGTAGGATTGGCTACAATTTCTGTGAAAGATCTTGATGCCTTTCCAAAGTTGCAAGTTCTTCTACAAAATGGGCAACAACTGAGTTATAGTCTTTTCACGAGGAATTGACATAGTAGCTGCAACACTTCGGCCATAAATAATGGTAGAGGTTGCATCAACAATACTTGGTACAACATTCTTTACTTCCTTGCTCTCAATATCCTTATCTTTGGATATTTTTTTAATCTTGCCTTATCAAGAACAAATAGAGCTACTACTTGTTCACTTCTTGTTCCCTAAGCTTCTAGGAAAAATCGATAGACATTGCCCAAAGGTACTCTAGATGTTGCACACAGGTGGGAAGCAGTGAAGAGTTGTGTAAACAATGTCGAATGCCAATTCAGATGTTGACAAAAGGAATGCACATATGGTTAAGCCTGAGTATTCATCAATAGGTGGAGGTGTACCCATAGCAAATAAAGAGAGGTCTTGAATTCTTACTTTGATCTTGAACTTGTGGAGTAGAACAATTTGAAATCAAAGAGTAACAAGAGGAGGAAACTCAAAGTCAAGATTGAATCAGGATAGCAATCAGTACTACTCCTAAATCTTTATGGGAAAACCTTTTCTGTTTATCTCCTTGACCACAAGTTGAAGATTTGGAGGAAGACATCTAAGAGCTTTTGAATGTCTAATTGATGCATTTGAAATGCTATCTATGATGATAATGCTTTGGAAAACCAGGTAAACAAAATGGGCAAGTGGTATTGACAATCTAGACTTTCTAGTGTGACAAATAACCATAAATTCCAGCAAAGGTGTAGCTAGGCTCAAGCTACCCTTCTGATGTATCTTAGCCAAGGTAGAAACACTGATTGCATTTGTAGTGTGGTTGTGATTACTGTTTTTATTACTTTCACAAAGGTTTTAAGGTCACATCACCCTTGCAATACTCAAATCAATTGTTGAAATGATTTATTGCCTTTTATAACAATTGGCAGTAATGGGGTAGACAACAGTTTCTCTACTAAATTCTAGATCTTTGAGACCCATGAACAACCCCTTCTTTTACATGAAATTGCTTCTTGGCTTCGTAGGCTATTTGGATAGCTCGCTCAACACGAGGCTCAGGTTCCACATACTTTCCTTCTAGTGCATCTTTGATTGAACTTTAGGTCTCATAGGCAGATTTTTGATACAGAAGACTAGTCTAATTTGAGCACCATCTTCATCTTAGGTTAGGCACTAGTCCGTGCCACTGTAGAGACAAATCAACATTTAAGAGATTATCTTAGAATGGGTAATGATAACGCAGATTTAGATTTTATGAATAGATTCTTTATGCTCTCTTATTCACTCTACAAGGATGAGGCAACAATGTTTTTGAGGGCCTTCTAGTTGGACCCATCGGCACACCATTCATGAATATTCTACTTGTTTACACTATAGTATAGCTGAAAGGTGAGAAGGATCGAAGCTTGCTTGGAAGTGAGCTATGGCGGAGAGCAAGAGCAAGAAGAGAGAGAGACACAAATGGGAACTCCAACAATCACAATGTGTGGCTGGGCCTTTCTTTATTCAAACTGTCACTAAAAGAATAAAGAATAAGTGACTGTGACAGGTGCCTGCCACCTGCAGTGTGCAGTGGCAGGTACTATCAGTGTAACTGTCAATGTAGTAATACACCAGTGACTAGGCGGAGGCACCTTTACCCCCAACAACCTCCCACTTAAAGGCAAATCTACCCCAGTGAGAGAGAAAAAGAAAAGACAATACAACATGTACACATGTACATTAGGATGAGGAAAAAGACGTCATCTCATCCAATGTCCATCAATCTCCTGAAGAAGGCAAAGCACTCGGTAGTGAGACTTTTCATGAGCAAGTCTGCAGGATTCTGCTTAGTCGGAATCTTGACAAGGTCAATAGACCGCACCTCAATATGTTTCGTCTTCGCATAGAAGACCGGATTCTTGGCCAACTGAATGGCACTCATAGAATCCGAATGTAGTGTAGGCATAGCATCTGTCATACCAAGGTCTGCAATCAAATAGCCTAACTAGATAGCCTCCTTGCAAGCCTCTGTGGCTACAATATACTTGGCCTCTATAGTAGAAAGAGCCGTACACTTCTGCGCCTTGGACATCCAAGAGATAGCCCCTTCAACATAAGTGAAGACATAGCGAGAAGTGGACTTTCTACTATCAGCGTGTCTTGCATAATCAGAGTCAGTGTACCTCACGACTCTTGTATCCTGGTTGCCATAACAAAGACACATATCTGTTGTGCCCTTCAGGTACGTCATGATACCCTTCACGGCATCCCAATGTTTCTTGCTAGGTGTAGCTATATAACATGCCACAACCCCAACTGAAAAAGCAATATTTAGACGAGTGGCTATCATGGCATACACAAGACTGCCCATGGCTGATGCATAGGGAATCTTGGCCATCTCGGCTCTCTGCTCATCCGTTTGTGGACAATCAGCCTGTGAAACCTTCACATGAGAAGGTAATGGATAGCCAATAGGCTTAACATCCTGCATGCGGAACTGCTCAAGGACTTTATGAATGTACTCCCTCTGTGATAGATAGAGTAGTCCATGAGGTCTATCGGGCATAATGCACATACCAAGTATATGAGAGGTCTATCCTAGATCTTTCATCTCAAAGCTCTTCTTGAGCTGAGCCTTAAGAGCATCTAGCTCCTCATGAGCTGTCCCTGCTAAAAGCATGTCAGCCACATAGAGTAACAAAATCAGTAAAGAACCGTCATGGGCTTTCTTCGTGTACAAGCACTAATCCATAGCACTGCGGCTATAGCCCTGCGATTGCATGAATGCATCAAACTTATGGTACCATTCCCTAGGTGCCTGCTTCAAGCCATATAGACTCTTCTTTAGTTTGCACACTAGGTGTTCCCTATGAGGGTCTCCAAAGCCCTTAGGCTGCTCCATGTAAATCTCACCATGCAAGTCCCCATATAAAAAAACCGTCTTGACATCTATCTAGTACAAGTCCAGGTCAAGCTGTGCAACCAAGGCCAAGACTAAGCGTAGGGTGATCATCTTGACCACATGAGAAAAGACTTCATCTCAAAGTCAACACCATGCTCCTGCTTAAAACCCTTAGCAACCAATCGAGCCTTGTATGCCGGCCGGGGGTGTCCAGGGGTACTTTTCAGCTTGTACACCCACTTGCATGGCAAAGCCTTCTTACCCCAAGGCAAGGAAACAAAATCCCAAGTCTGATTCTTATATAATGAGTCAAGCTCAGACTGCATAGCCCTCTCCTAAGAGTGACATCACCCCTACGCATAGCCTCATCATATGTGAGAGGCTCTCCTGCATCTATAACCAGTACATAATCCATAGAGGGCGCAAAACGGTCAGGAGGTCCTCTATCTCTAGTAGAATGCCTCAATCCAGGCTCTGCTGCTTGACTAACATCCTATCTAACATCAACATGTCTAACATCTAGGCCATGAGCATTGGGTGATGCTGCACGTTGTCTAGCTGGTTGTGGAGTGGCGGGCTGAACGAGAGCAGGTGACTCCTCCTAAAAGATAACTTTGTGTACCTCAACCACTTTTTCAAGCTGCATATGCATTTTGTCCTCATGAAAGATAACATCATGACTACGGATCACTTTCCATGCATGCGGGTCCCATAGATGGTAACCCATCTCTCCTGTATCTCCATAGCCAATGAAAATGCATTTGATACTTTTAGGATCCAGCTTATTGTGTTTGTCCTTGGGCACATGGCAGAATGCCTCACATACAAAGACACGCAAATGATCATAAGAGGGGGGACTTGCCAGCCCATACCTCCTCTACAATTTGAAAGTCTATGCCACTGCTAGGTGGCTTGTTAATGAGATGCAGTGCAGTAGTAACTGCCTCAACCCAAAAGTGTTGCGGTAAGCCAGCCTGGCTAATCATGCTATGGACCCATTTTTGAATGGTCCTATTCATGCATTCAGCCATACCATTCTAGGATGGGGTGTAAGGGGCAGTCAATTGACGCTTAATACCTCGCTCATCACAAAACTGCTCAAAAGCACGTGATACATACTCACCCCCATTATTTGACCTTAGGCATTTGAGCCTTTTCCCAGACTGGTTCTCTACCAATGTAAGCCAATGTTGAAATGTGTCCAAGACATCATATTTTCTCTTTATGGGATAAGCCCAAACCTTATGTGAGTAATCACCTATGAAAGTAACGAAGTACTTTGCCTCACCGAGTGATTGACAGGGCATTTCTTACTAGACTTTTTATGCATATTTCTAGTCTGCCTGCCATACAAACAATGATCACAAGAATCAAAATGCAAAGAGTCAAAAGGTGGAAGATACTTCAAAGCACGGAGCATTTTCATTCCTTTAAGGGACATATGCCCCAAACGAGCATGCCAAAGGGTTACATGGGGAATAGAACCCACATACAAAACATGATTCAATGTAGCTCCTGATACAAGTAAGAGATAGAGGCTGCTAGACTTGGCACCTCTTGCAAAAGTACAAGCCTGCCACAAGTAATCTTCCATGCAGAGTCTCCAAAATACACAAAATACCTTGCATCGTTAAGTTGTCCAGCTGACATAAGGCTGCGAGTCAACATAGGTACATGGCGTACATCATGCAAAATAAAAGAACTGCCAGAAGGAAATTGCAGCTAACATCTCCAATGTCCACAATGTCAAGGGACATGTCATCATCAAGACACACAGAACCAGACATGGTACGATAGGTATGAAACCAATCTCGACAGGGTGTCACATGAAAGGACACACCCGAATCCAAGAGCCAACATTGCGCATACATAGAATGTATCTTAGAAGCCTATAAGGCATTGCATGAAGAAGCTACAAGTATGTAATCATCATCTAAATCAGTGGCCTGCATGACATTAACCTCTTCTATCTTCACACTCGACTTTGCAGGTACAATACTGTGCTTAGAAAACTTTTCCTGCACTTTTTCTTTTCCCTTTTCCTTGCACTTATCATGGCACATTTTATGGCACTGCAGCTTAATATGTCCTGCTTTCCCACAATAATGATAGGTAAGATCAGACTTCTGTCCATAGGACTTACTGCAACCATGCAACTTGGACCTGGACTTCTGAGAGTCTCTACCCTTATGATCATTATCATGCCTACCATTTCTGCCACCTCTAACGGTCAATGCATGTGAAGAGCAGGAAGCATCATTGTTTCTCTTGTTGATTTTCTTAGTCAATAAAGCGCTCTCAACTTCTTTGATTTTCAGCCCATCAAGCTTGTTCGTGCATATGGCAGCACGGAAGACATCCCATGATTCAGGCAAGTTGCCAAGCAGAAACAACGGGTGCAAGTTGTCTTTGAACTCAATACCCTGTGACAACACACTCTTCATGATAGCATGAAAGTGACTTAAATGAGATGAAAGGGAGGTCCCCTCCTTCATGCGAAGGTCCATTAACTGCTTTAGCCAATACATCTGTGACGTAGGACTTTGCTGCGCATAGAGCTCTTGAATCTTCTCCCATAAATCCCATGCACTCTGATTCTCATCTTCAACAACATTATGATGGACCTCTTCTGAGAGTGAGAAAATAATGGTAGACTTGCATAGCTCATCAACTTCCATCCAAATATCATCATACATATCCTCAGGTTTGACATCCTTGAAACACAAGGGTTTAATATGCAACTTCTGCACCAAAACTTGCCATATTTGGGACTTTCAATACCCATAGTTGGTACCATCCAACTTAGCTATGTTAAAGAGAGCTGTGTCTTTCAAATGACCGGCCATACTGTCCCAAATCAAAGCAAAAAAGCAAAATTGCAAGTTGTTGTAATTAGCAAAAAATGCACTAAAACCATTGCTAAAACTGGTTGAAAGGGTGGATTTCACCAAGAGAAGCACCTGTCCACCAAATATGGCCAAGATAACATCAAATAGTAAGCATTACCCTTATAGAAGTGCTCAAAATCTGCAGATTTTAGCTTGTTGTAATAAATGACAATAGTATATAAAACTGTCCCAAAATGAAGCAGTCCCTGATACATATGCCATTGCAACTGCCAAGTAACAAGATACATCCAACAGTGAGTTTCCAGGGGCAAGAATGTGCTAAGAACTGTCAAACCAATAACCTGTCAGGCAAGAGACATCTCATAGGTCCAAAAGTCATGCATGTAATGGGTCTCGGGGTAAGAGAAGAGACCAAGCACAAGCACAATTGGTAGAGCAAGAAGCTCAATACATAACCATCCAAGATGCATACAAAATTGACAAACCTGTGACATAGATAGATGCCTACCTCAATAGTCGTATCAAATCAGTCCACTACAGACAAACTGCAAACATAAAGCTCTCAAGAGAGTAAATGCATGTAATAGTCCCACAAGCTCAAGCTCATCTGTAAATAAGACTCTATGTACATTCGAATATACCAAGAGGCTCCCATTAGAAGTAAAGTTAGATGCAAAGAGAGCAAGAAACACTCTAATACATCAAATACATAGCATCAGACATGCCAAATCCCAGTAGGGTACATCCGGAGCATAAATCCCAACCCGTAAAGCATAAGCTTGAAAGCATTCAAAGAGCATGTAACTGACAACCAAATGTAATGCCTAGTAGATCCAAAATGGCCAAATAAATCTGAATATGAATCTCCAAGTAACTGTCAAGCATGGGCAAACCAAGTGGCATCCATATCTGACCAAAGCATAAATGCAAGAGGCCTAAATGTCAAGCAGTGACAATAGGCATAGACCAGTCCAAAGCATGCCAATTGAAGAAAAATGCCAATGAAGAACAACCAAGTCATGGCTTAATAAAAGCTCAAAAGCATTCCAAAACCAAAGACAATCTTGATGTCGTACTCTGAAGGTCAATACTTCATTGCATATTCAAAGACATAGCCCGAAACCAATAGGCATAACCAAACATGGGATAATAGGCTTCAGCCCACTGTGGTACAACAATGATTTACTATTCAAAACTGAGCATTTTCAGCAAGAAAATCAGTCCAAAATGATGGCATAACATGTACCTTTCATCCCTCAAACAATCGGGCATCAATAGGTACCAAACCGGTTAAGTAGAAGTGCCTAAACAAGCACAGCATTAGATGCCAATGTTACTTCTGCATAACATGACTGTGGGACTACTGTAAACAGTCCTGGGAATGTACATGTCACACCCAAAACTGATGCCAATGATCAAGGAGGCTTAAACCAAAGTTAGAGACCATTGCCAAGTGCATTGCCAAGCCCGAAGAAGCATGACATAGCCATCAATGAGGAGTAGGTGAGTTGCTATAGTGTGCTGTCCAGAGTAGCCAAAAAAATGGCACAAATTTTCTGATCCCTTCTTCTACTCATGTGCATCCATGTGGCCTCAATGGTAGTGGTTGGAGGATCTGGGGTTGCCCAGGGAGGCCCACAACAAGCCTCAAGTGCCCAAATGCAAGAGGGAGTAAGATCCAAGCTCCAAGGGTTTGAGCTATGGCTGCCCTGTTTGACTGCAACCTAAGAACTGAAGAAAAACACTAAAAGAATACTTCAATACCCTAGTAGCTTGGATAAATCGTACTTTCAATTCCTTGGTAGCTTGGATAAATCGTACTAAAGTAACTCAATTGAGACAATCATCAATATTCAAATTCGAGAATCCTTCCTGTGTGTGGTGCTCGAATCATAAAAGTGTTTGTCACAGTTACTATAGCTTTAGGACTTGCTGAGGAAGCTCTAAAGTTATTGCTGTAGAGATCAAACTCATTGGTTATGTATATAGTGATTCAGGTGCTGCACTAGACAGGTAAAAGGCAGTTCTACAAAAATTGCTGAAATCATGCTTTGTAGCATGACACAAAATCTCGATGATCTAGACAAATTTTCTACAAATTTTGTTCAAGGCATTGAGGATTTAAGGGAAAATGTATCAACTCCCAATGAGAAGGAAACTATTACTAGGCATATTCTTGATCTTGCAAGGACTAGAATGGAAGCTAGGATTCCCATTGGTGTTCACATTCAAGCTATACCTTTGCTTGTAGAATTAGCTAAGTCAGGAACAATGGCTCCAAAAATTAATGTTGCATGCATATTCAGGGCACTATGCCAAGAAGATGAATGGAGAGTGAAGATGCTAGATGAGAGATGCATACCTCCATTACTTGCCTTGCTAGAAACTAACTGCAAAGATGCTCAGCTTATTACTGCTCAGACTATTCTTGCTATCTTTCAAGGAGGGATTAGAGATCATGTTAGGTGTAAGACTTTTGCTATAGAGGGCATTGTGCTAACATTGTGGGAATTATTGCAAACAAACCAAAGGTTTGAACTCTTTGTTCAAGGTCTGATAACAAAGATATTGCACATTTTATGTGATCCTACTAAACGATTTTGGCTAGCAACATTTTACCCAAGGGGTAGACAACATGAATACTGGATACCATGTCATGATGCAACTGAGCAAGAGAACGACCAAGAAGATGTATGCTAACCCCAATGCAAAGAAAGTGCAAAAAAGCACAGAAAATTAAAAAGATGCAGGGGATAGAGTGGAAAAAGGCGGCCCAATGGAAAAAACAAGAGGAAAAGAGCCAAAAGCGCAAGAAGCAAACTCAAAAGTCCAAGGCAAGTGCAAAAGGGGAAGGTGCATTTTAAATATAAAAGTGCATCCTAAATCATTGTAAAAGAGTGCCAGGCTCCCTCTTTGCAACTTGTAAATGTAGACGGGCATGGGTGAAGGAACCATGTAATTAGGAAGGGAATAAAAGGGAATAGGTAAAGAGGACCTATGCTAAAATGGCTAATCATGTAAAAAAGGATGGATGCTCAAAGAGGAGTAGGACATGTATAAAAAGGCAAAAAGTGAATGGAGAAGCTCATTCTTGTGTATGGCCAAAACTAGCTCTCTTCTTCTTCTTCTTCTTCTTCTTCTTGCTCTTGCTTGTGCTTATGCTTGTGCTTGAGAGAGAGTGTGTGAGGGAGTGAGGGACTGAGTGTGCGAGGGTGAGGGACCGTGATGGAGAAACTCTCCATGTTCTCCTCTCTTCTTCTTCTCTTCTTTTCTCCTCTCTTGTCTCATGTGCTACGATGGATATTGGAGCTTGGAGCTTGAGGATCGAGCTTGCACCTTGGATTGTGGAGCTACTGGAGAGTTTGAGGGAGAAGGCAACTCGATCGAGGATGAAGGTAAGCTCACTACACTCATAGGTGTGAAAGTGTGCAATATGGCTATGTGAGAGGCAACCATTGCACTTGGCTTGAAACACTTGAAACGATACGTGGTCCGTGGGTCTTGGTAGTTGAGCAAGAAGCTCCCATATTTTCATTCCATTTCAGGACCAATAGTTTCAAGCTTTGAGTACTTGCACATTCTAAATTGAGTGATGAAGGCGTTCAATTTGAAATGGCACTTGGTTTTAGGTAGGAAGCAAGGGAGTCAGAACCTATTCAATTTCTTTAGTGGATTAGTTTAGGTTTAAGAAGCTCTCTCTGCATTGGTTAGAGTAGGAGTTATGCAGACTTGAGATGTTAAGGTTTAGGAAAATAAGGAAAAAATAAGGAGAGATAACTCTTTGGATAACTAGGAAACAGGGAAATAGGAGAAGAAAGGAAATATATTTTTCATGTCCAAGAAGGAAAATGGAGTGTAAAGGGAAAAAGAGAGAAAAAAAAAATGTGAAAAAAGGGAAAGAGAGAGCTTATTTGCATTCATTGAGATTGAGAGAGAGCTAGTGAGAGAGAGAAATGAAGTGACATGTCCACAGGTTGCATCACCAATGATTCTTATCTTTGACGCTTCCAACTCTTCCAAGTATGCTCTAAACCCTTGTTGTTGATTGTTGCTTTAATTTGGAATCCTAGGTGATTCAAAAGTGGCATTAAGTCATTAAATAGGGTATGTTTGCCATTCGGCAAGTTTTCAGGTTGCACTGCTCGGACGTTGATTGTAGGCCTCAGACAACTTTGTGGCTCAGACGTCCGACTCAAACAAACCTAACTACTTTGCTCTCAGACGACCAAACTTGGGACCTCGGATGGCCACTCAGATGCTCAAATAGGTATCCCTTGTCGTCCAAAGTCTGAGTCTGACCACTCAGATAGCCAAAACCTTTAAAAATCCACTTGGAGTCCGAGACTGACCACTTAGACAACCAAATCCTTTAAAATTCCACTCGGATGACCGAACCCACGACTCAAACGGTCGAATTTGGGACTTGGACCAATTTTCTAGAACCTTATTTTGATGAATTTTTTGACCTTTAGGGGCTTGTAGGGCGTATTCCACAATTGAGTGGAACCAATTGAAATTTGGACCAGTACATGAAACCATAGGACTATTTACGCTAATAAAAACCTCAACCTTGTAGTCCATGGGGAGACTGAAAGAACCGACCATTGACTGCTATCTAAGTAGAGACCCAAGTTGACGCACTTGGTTGGTAGAACACTTGTCACAACCCATAGAGAACCCAATTTCAACCATTAGGAGTAGTCAAAACCCCTCCAAAAGCATCAAGAACAAGAAACTAATTGATGTAGTTGACTTCATGAAAGGTCACACTCGACAATGTAGGTATTTAAGCACATGTGAAAGTTCGAAAGCTTGATTTTGCATAGCACACATCAAGATGCATTGTTGCTATACAGGTATTGCATACGTAAACTATTGGATTAATAAGGAATACACTAAAGGGAATTAAGCTAAAAATGAACCCACCACTAAGAGTACAAACCTAAGAAATAGACAAGGGATCCAGAAAACTAGGAACCAAGACATAGAGGGGGCGGAACCATCACATTGCTGAGAGAAGGACATTGCCAAGATTAGGAATACATCTCTAGCTGGCTTAGTTGACCTCATAGATGCACTAGTGGGTCAGGATGCAACTATTATAGCAAGCATAATCTAAAATGATAATAGTTTAGACCTCAACCTTGACCTTAAAATGGCTGAGTACTTGGATGACATCCGATGATTTATTACACAATACAACCAACAGACGAGGATAGTGCACCATGGGAGACCAATAACTAATGTCATATCCGATCTTGAGGAAGAGAGAAGACTTGCAAGGATAGCATTGCAGTGCATTTCCAATTGTAGCTAGGAACAAAGGGCTCAAAGGTTGCATCAAGAGAGTGAGTTCAACGAGGTTCACAAGATCCTAGCCTAAGAGAGATGAGAGGACTAAGAAGCATGGACAGATTAGTTGGTAGAGTTGGAATGCCTATATGAGGCTCTTCTCATCACAACCCTCTCTTACATACAAACTTATAACTTGTGTGAATAGCACCACAAGGTTAGAACATGCAAAAGTTAATTTACACCTTAGAGGTGAGATTGTGTGTGTGTGTGTGTGTGTGTGTGTGTGTGTGTGTGTGTGTGTTGGGAATATCATCTCACTCTACTTCACCCCTTTCTCTCCATCTTCTCTATTGTGTGAAGATGGACCTCAAGACATGAATCAAAGCAAGTAATATTGCATGGATTGTGGAGTGATGTCTATTGAGGTCTCACAACTACAATGAGATAAGCTAGATAAGCATGCTCTCTACACCCAAGCTTTGAGTCGATCTATTATTTCCATTGATGGATCTTGATTCATTGTTAGGCTTATGTGTGAGTAGTCTATGTGAGAGGTAGTCATTGAGAATAAGGGCTATGTCCAATAGTCTCAACATTGAGCTCATGTAGCACAACATTGGTCAGGGCCAAGTTGTTCAACAATTATAATCCTTTCCTCTGCAGACACAATAGCTCCATTTTTCAAACATTCTTTCAAGGATCTATTCACCCTTCACAAACTTTGCATCTTGGACTATAGAGTTAGCCATGTGACAGAGATTTGCTTCATCGTCAACACACCCAAAGTCAAGTCTCACTAAACTGGGCCAAGGTGCTAGTAAGATAGTAGTCTTCATAGATGTCTAGCAAGTTTGTTATGCCAAGTAGAAATTTATAGTCCACCTCATCTAACATGGTGAAGTAGGCAAGAAAACATGCTTCCTCACATGCATCAACATCATGTGTAGTCTAAAGGCCATTGGGGTTAACTTTGCCAATATGTCTCAGAAGTAAAAAATAAGCAACAATAAATTCCTCATGAGATTAGGAGACTATCATAAGTCTTAAGGCTTCTTCTAGATACATCTAGATTTCTTTTCTAAAAAGCTAGAAAAGGATGTTTCACAATGGAAAAAGTGATTGGGATAGGTACATAGTTTTCTACATATGTAAACACACACATGCCCACACTCTATTCACTAAATATCCTAAGACTAGGGAGTCAACTTGAAGACTCTGGTCATCATATAAGGCTTCTAGCCTATATTATGTTTCTAGTCGGGAGTCAGCTTGAAGACTTTAGTCATTATTAAGGCTTCTAGCCTATATTTTGTTTCTACATCTAGATTTCTAAACATTGAGGAAGCCACCTTCCAAAGAACTATTGTAGGCAAACTTCTCTCTCTCTCCTGTCACATCCAAGAGCCAAGGTGATAAGACCAAGGGGAGGTGAGAGAGGCCCAAGGTCTCCCCCACTTCAAGGAGAGGAGAAACCAATGCTACATCTCAAAAGATGGCACAAAGCTTTATTATCCCCTCTCAGTTTGGCACAATTCCCATAGCCATCATGATAATTGCATGCTCTTCCTTTCATCATCAAGGGCCAAGATCATTGAATTTCACCATAATACCTAAAATGTAGTTGTTAACCCCCTCTCCAATACCAACTTAGTGCAACCATAGTACTTGAGCCAAAACATCTAGCAACATACTACAATCGAATAAGGAGCACAAGATGGTTGGGAAACCACACTCTTTTCCAAGGAAATCAACACTCTAGAAGCACTTCACAAATCCATACCACACCATCAACAAAAAATGATTGGCATCCTCAAAGAAATCAACACAATGAAACTTCTAGAAATTATGGGGACCACAACAAAAGGAGATTAGTAGTCAAAGAACCAAGCTAGAACATTGGCATATGCAAAGTGGATATAGAAAACAAACAATAAGAAACCAATCAAAATCAAAATGTTGAGGATAAAACCATAAGTTGTGGTGGCAATTCCCACTACTAATCTTAATCTTAGGAATTTGGAATTTGAGAAATTTGCCCCACATGACCCCTTGTGAAAGCCATGAGGGGTTGGATTAAGAATCAATAGGAAACATTAGGCTATATACTAGTTTAAATGAATTCCATATTCAATAGCTTCAACTTTTTCTTATTTAAGACTAATGCTTCATATATTGGGGATAGGACAAAGGATGCTTGTGGCATGTTTGGACTAGTAAGAATAAAGCATTTTTCAAAGAGGGACATGGAGATCTTGCATTTGGGTTTTAAAATATATCTTCATATTCAAGTCCAAATATTGAAAGAAACCATAAAAAATGGATGAAAAAGAAGAAAGCATGTCAAGAAGAAAAAGATTGTCTTCAAGAAGTTATGAAAATAAGAAATAAATGAGGAGAATAGAGCAAAAGCAATCTCAATGCTCTATTTTTAATTAATCCTCCAAAATCTAAATCAAACTCTAAAAGAAAGTGCATTATCACTACCCTAGACTAAAATTACATAAGGTCTTATAATAATTAGTCCAAACAGCAAGGGTTATACTTCTTGAAAAAAAGCCACCTTTTGTACCTACAACTTTCCTTTTATTAAAATCTAACTTTATTGCTTTCACCAAAAAACAAAAGTTGAAGAAGTTTTATTTTCTTTTTTTATTCTTTTGAGACAGTTCAGCTTGATTTTGAGCCAGATTTTGAGCCAACCTATAGATTTTAGTCATTAATAAGGTTTCGTGGCTATGTTTCATTTCTCCATATCTAGATTTCAAAAAAATTGAGGAAGTTTTATTTCTATTTTCTCATCCTTTTGAGCCAGTTCAACTTGATTTTGAATAAGATTATGAGCCTAACTTTCCTAAAAGCCTTTCAAAAAAGGAAATACTTGTCACGATTGACCTAATTGTGCATAGAATTAGCAATAGCACATACCTAGTGCATCAATAAAGGGTACCTCACATAGAGATGGGGTAGCATCAATGGCTAGTTATAGTTCTTGATTTTCCATCTTACACCTTGATAGCACATACCTAGTGCATCAATAAAGGGTACCTCACATAGAGATGGGGTAGCATCAATGGCTAGTTATAGTCCTTGATTTTCCATCTTACAACTAGTCCACGAGTTTACTCCTTTATCTGCCATCTCACATTCAAGTGATGGTAAGTGAAACCAAGTGAGAGCAAGGCTAAGTGAGTGAGAGCAAGAAAGCAAGGGAGAGTGAGTGAGAGTGAGAGGGAAAGGACAAGGGGGAGTGAGAGTGAGAGAGCAAGGGAAAGTAAAGATAAATAAAAAGAGGTCTTTTCTCTCAAAAGCCTAACCCAAGAAAATCCTAATCAACAAAGTTTTTAACAAACTCCGAGGTACATAACTACTAATTGATTGTATTTTGCTAGAGACAATGTGTCAAACATGATAATTCTCTTTTCCATTTTCAACTTTCTTTCCTCACCTCTACAAAAATTTATTGAATGTGATGTTGTCCTCCTCCTTAATGAACTTCTTTTTCGATGTTCTCTTCTTGTTGAAGTGGCTAGTATATGTGTTAACTTCCATTGAGTAGTTTTTAGATTCTTGTGTGCTTGGCACTCATTAATAGGGTCTAAAATTGACCATTGTTTTTCCTATCATAGGCCATTTCACTTGTCAAAGCAAGCAATTTTTTTAAAAACCCATTCAAAAAACATGTACGTCATGCAATTTACTTGTCCTGATGACATACAATATTAAGATTAATATATCATTCAACATATCGTAATGCCCAATTTAGCTTTCACTCTTATTGGTTAGTAACTAATATATATTAGGTAACTACAAGGTTACAAGTTGCAATGCAGAGACTAGAGGCATGATCAAGGTGGCAAATTGCAATTGAGTGAACAATTGGAGTCTGGTAAGTTTTAGCTCATTTACTTATCAATCATTGCTCATTTACTCATGACTCATTGTCATTTAGTTTATTCATTTACTCATGATTCATTATTTATTTATTTACTCGTTTATCATTAGTCATTAGTCATTACTCATTTAGTCATTATGCCCAACCCCTACATGCAACATCATTGCTTGTATCCTAAATCTATTCTCTCTCCTTGCCCCTCTCATCTTTTTGAGGACACAGATTGCCTCATTAGTCACATGCCACTATTTTGTCTTTCTTGTTATTCCTTATTCTCTACCTTCCCCCCCCACCCCGGCCGAAAACAACCACCCCCTAAATTCAAACTCTTTACTAGTATCTCGAATGTAGTCTCCTTATCTACCTTGTCTTTATAGCTCTATGCTACTATGCATCAGGCACTCCACATTTAAAATGAGACCATTACTTTGTGAAAACACATTTCCCACCTCATAATATGCTCACACGAGCTAGCCAGGAATAGTTAATGCATTTGTTTCTCTTATCAAGTTTGTTTTACCTATTATGCCTATTTTTTCTTTTTTTATTACTCATTATTTGCTCCCCATCTCCCCCCCCCCCCCCAAACCCCCTAAATTGACATCTTTGCCCATATCCCAAATCTATTCTTTCCTTTACCCTCTCATTTTTGTAGCTTTGTATTACTATATACTATGTATTGTACACTTGGAATGAGCCCATCACCTATGAGAACACGTCACCTACCTTGTCATCTAAGGTAGCCAAGAATAGATAATGTGTTTTCCTCTCTTATCAAGTTTATTTTAGTTGGTATATCATTGTTTTCTCTTTGACATGCATGCCTTGGATATGGCATTCCATGTATAGATGGTCAACTTGTGCGCATATTTCTTTGGAGGGCTTCCTAGGGTTCACCAATAGGTGGTGTGGCAACATCCTTGTGTAACAAATGGGCTTGTATCATCTAATAGTATCCCTTTCCATGACCTTTTGCCATCATTTTAGGGTCACCATGAAGTGGTCTAGGACCTGGTGGTCACCAAGCAGTCTGGGGACCTCCCTTTGTCACAAACATGCCTCGTCCTCTTCTTGGTGGTAAACCTTCCCTTTAGCTCTTGGGGTCTTTCTTGATGGCCACCACTCAATAATCTAGGGCTTTGAAAGCTATATAGCCTTGCATGGTGTGGTAAGAGTGTAGAGAGTATACACGTTAGTCCATGGAATTATCTATGTATGAGGAGATCTGTTAGTCAACTTCAGAAGTACATTGTTAGTCCTAATTAGCCCTCATCTTTATATGTGTTAGAAATATAGTCTCTAAAGCCATTTAGAGAGCTAAATGGTCAACCATAAATTATACTAGAGATGCATTAGCATTTCAACCAAGATCAAGCCCATCCTAACAATCTAAGTCTTGCTGAAGGCCACTAAAAATTATAAGTAGCAAGTAGTCTTTAGTTATAGCACTCCCATGAGTCAAGTGCCACATAACCTATGTGGTACCCCTTTTCACAACCTTAAAGGACTCTTTTCTTAGTTGGCAATGAAAATATTCTAGTTCCATGAGCACTTTCCTCTTGCCTCCTCTTGAAAATGCTAGAGCTAGTTAAGTGTGAGAGTTTTGGCCCTACCTAGTAGAGAGAAATGGATAGTCACCCTGACAGCAATCTAACACCATCTTCAATGCTTGAAGGATAACTAGGATTAATCTCCCTTGATAAAAGCATATTAGTTGACAGTGTGCCTATCTCATATAATGACATTATTGAAATGTAGTGTGCTCAATAGAGTTGTAGAAGCATCAATCACATTAATGACATAGTAATTTGATGTAGCAACATCCATGACAAGAATCACATGCATATAATGAATCTCAAAGACTAGTGTGCTACATTTTTGCATTAGAGTTGCTAACATAGAAGGAATATCAAATGCATTGCTAAGTATAATGTGCCACAATAAATCTTTATTGATGTTGGAATAGCCACATTTATCTCTCAAACTCATTAGATAATATATAGCTACAAATGTTGAAGCATTACTAAGTATAATGTGCCACAATAAATCTTTATTGTTGTTGGAATAGCCACATTTATCTCTCAAACTCATTCGACAATATATAGCTACAAATGTTGAAGCATTGCTACAATGGCCTATCCTACATACTAAGTGCATACAAAACACATTCATTAGACCTTTGTAAGCTTCTAGAGTGTGAATATCAAATCCAACTAGAAACATGTGTGTTTATTGTTAGTAAATACATCATCTAATGATGACCACTTGATATGCAATAATAACTTGAATATGCAAGCAAGATATGTGAAATAACTATGCAATAGTCACTCTCAACTATCACAAGTGTTGCACATCTACTGTTTTCAACATATAAGTAATATATTTTGTACATCACACACACACACACACACATGCATCCATGCGCATACACACAAGGAGTCACACATTCTTGCAACTTTTACTTCTTATAAGGCATCATTCAAGACCATGATAGTCTAATTGAAGATAGTCCAATGATAGTAAGTACGCGAGTTTAGCTCACACTCTAGTTGATCCCTTACATACCTAACTTGATGTAGTGACTTGGCATAACTTTCTCAAATATCCTAGATAAATATTTGTAGCATTGTCAAACACACACACATATACACATACACGCACACGCGCACACACACACCCAGAGCTTTGGAGAGAGTAGTTTCTCTAACCTTCACAAACTAGTACTATGTAAGGCTATGTAGCAAAATTTGTCCTTGCCTTCTAATCCTTCCTAGCTACTTGGTAACATATGTACAATGTTAGCCTTAAAGGTGGGATCTACTAAATATTAAATCAATATAGCAAAATTGATTCAGCCCACCCTTAGCTAGGATATCGTATACATATAAATTCTGGATTCTTACTTGAGACTTGATATCTTTTGGATCAAGTTTCTTAACATGGTTTATCAAACTACATAATTTCCTTAGTGATATAGTAGTGAGTGCTTGACCTCAAGATTGTGACAATAAGCCTTCAATACTTAGATGAATAACTCCACACAAGAAGGTGCCCTGAAGTGCAAGCTATGGATATACTTGGTTTCTTTTATAAACTTGATACTATAGGACAATTATTTATCATTTTAAGTTATTGTAGTGGCATATATAGGTGCTCTATGTCTTAGGTTAAGCATTTTGTTAGCCCCTTTATAAGAAAAGATGATTTTATAGGATGATTTTGTAACACTTCTTAGTATTTATTTAAACTAATATATCTATTTTAACTAATTTAACCCATCTAATTACTTCAACTAGTTTAACTATTTGACTTTTTTCCTAATGTATTAGATAACCTCTAGCACAAAAAATTAAAAATCAAAATCTGTTTTGAAATTTTCAATTTCAATGAACCTTGCAAGCTTATGCTAATTCAAGTTAGATGGTCGAACAAATGCATTGTTGTCTATTGTGCATTGAACAATATTTGATGGAGATGAAATGATTGATCATATAGCTCATAGATCCTATTTTTCCTTTGCACAAACTTCCTTGATACAATAGTGCTGAGATCCAAAAAGATTGTTTGGCATGCTATTTTGTGCACCAAGCTCCGTGTCTCTAGATTTTACTTCATACATGTATTCCCTTCTCTCGTATTTTAGATCATTAAAGTGTTTGGGTTTGCACTCTTATATGTGTTGGTTACCTTTTTAAAACAATCCCAAAACATGTTATAGCAAAATATCACTAAAAAAATACACATTCTTAGAGAGTGTATTTGTCCCATAAGTGATACCCTAATTTGTAAGAATGCAAATGTCTACAAATAGACAAGCTACCCATCACTAAGCCCTATCTTGGTTTGTGGACTTTTGGTGCCTTTTCTATGTTGTCCACAAAATGTCTTCTAGAGGATATCTTTCTTCAATGGGTTGTCTACAACCTATATACTTTGACTAGCATCTCACAAATCAGCCTTGAAAAACTTCCCTTTTTTTACTAAATCCAAGGCACTTACTATGTTTAGCTGATAGAAGTAGATTTTCAACCTACTACCATTGTTTCTAGCCATCCCTATCAGCTTGACAACCTCACACAGCTACGTTTGCCAGTGTACACCACTTTTGATCAATGATTGCTTGTTGCTAAGTTGCCTCGCACTTATTGTACTCAAGGTTTAGTATTCACCTTGCATAATGTGTAAGCAATACTTGAGTTATAAGTAACATTGCATACTGCAATACATGCCATATGTCCTACAACACAAATGCAGTCACCCAACATGTACATGAAGAACAACATACTTTCATTATGATTTTAAGAACTTATACAAGAAATATCGCTAAACATGTAGATGTTCAAGGCAAATTTTTGTAAGAATGCACTCATTATTTCCAATAAGAGCTAAAACAAGTTGCATAATATGCATGATTTCTTATTTTCAAAAGACATATTTGGTGAGAGATATCCAACAAAGAATAATAATTCCATGATCGAAATGAAAATCCAAGCAATTATATGTCTCTAACTACATGCTCATTGTTGAAGGCATCATAAATGAAAAGTATTTCATGAAATAATTGAATCATGTAATTATTTATATTATTTAAGCAACTGATGAAAAATCAAGGGTTCTATTACTTTTTTTAGTGCGGGACAAGATGGTACCAAATAGCCTATAACTTAACACAAATGCATGTAGCATTTCAACCTAGAAGATGCATGAAAACAATCAAAAGACCCACTATAATTTTAGTGTTGATAAAGCTTTCATGCTTACTTGTGATGTTGGGCAATCTATTGCGCGATGAATATGGAGCATACGAATGCTTATTCATAAGATAAAAATAGTAAGGGTGGGTGGAATATCCAGCAGAGTTAAAGATGAGTTAGATGCAAGAATTCTAGTAAAACGAGGGGAAGATGATATCACTAAATGGGTGCATGGAATGTATGTTGAATTCAAGCACATTAAAAGTTAATAGGCCATTGCTTGCTAGAGAGCAAAAAAAGAGATAGGATTAATAACCATGATAAGAGATTGTGCTCGAGCTTGTTAGCCTATACAAATATTTGAGAGGTTCAAAGAACATGTTTTTTTGTCGATATCCCCTTCAGTTTGGCACAGGGAAGCTTAAACATAATTTCCAGCATATGCGACATTTAAACATTCATATATCAAGTGCAATCACACAAAACCTTCTTCTACCAACCAGGAAAGGAAAATCAATGTATAGATCATCATATGCAATTTCTTTTAAGGAAGACAAAAGGTGGCATGCATATGACCCAAAAAATAGCTTGCATGAGCATCAAATGATGGTAGATGGAGGCTAAAGCTTGCTTTGATAGGGGAGAGCTTCCTAGAATGATTGTGTGAAATGAGAATTGCAATTGATTTTCCTATTATCAATCATGTAGCCACAGTCATCTTACAGATGAAGGTATGATGGTCAAGGTAGCCATAAGATAGAGGCAGAGAGACAAGGAGTTCATCCCCTTTCCTGAGCTCTCACTAAAATAGACAACATATAGAGAGGACCGTGCAAGCACAATGCCAAGTCCCACCTCCCTCCACATTCTCACAAGCATTGACTACATACATGCACTACAAGATACAAGCCATATACCAATGTTTAAAGCGATGCAAATATTCATCAAAAAATTTTCCCCCATCATCACTAAAAGCATCAATATAGGCCTCTACAAATTCATCACTAATAGCATCGCTACTTACATCACAATGTGCATCACTATATGCATCGCTATTAGCATCAATGCTAATAGCGACACACATATTGACTGAGATAGTGACGCACTGGAGTAAATTAGTAACACAAATAACGACGATTATTATAGAGAAAAAGAAAATTTAGTGGCCTGCCACCTATAACACCATATGGTAAATAATATTCTACAAAGCAATGACATATTGAATATGCAATCCTCATCAAGATAGTGCAAAAACTACTTAAAACCACAAGACTAATAATTCATAAAATAAGTACATGACTAGTGATGACAACTCATAAAATTGCATGGAACCATGGAGAAGAGGGCCAAAACAAACATGGAAATCTATCTATAAATATTTCAAAGTGCAATTTTATACAAAGGATGATAAATATGTCTAAGGAATGCTACAAGCAAGAGGCCCGCATAGATCATAGGACCAAAAAATATATGTGTGTGCTCCATGAATCCAATCGTATGCTACCGATCCTCACCATCTGAAAGCTCATCCCAATGCATAGGCTCTACAAAATGAACAACCTAACATTAGTCCACCATACATAATGCATCATAAGAAAACTAATGATCACAAACAAGAAAGAGGGTTGACTTACTAGGCTGTCACATGCATACAATCTATTTATAAGTACAGTGATACCATGTCTCTCCACATATTGAATCTTCAAACTTGTAGGATCACAGTTTGTAATGAAGTGCTACAAAGAAAATAGAATAGCATTTTCGGAAACAAAGTTGTTAGTACAAGTGATATTCCAAATAAGAAAGCAATAAGAATCAAAAGAAAACTTACAAAGTCCTCCAAATAAGTCATGTGGCTGCCACTCCCTAAATGATGCACAACCCTGCCTCCAATCGTGCTCTTGTTTCCTTCTGCTACTATCGCCATCGTCCTAGAGAATCTACGGCCTCCTCCTTGAGTCTCAGCCAATCCTCTGCCTATAGCCACTCGGGCTTTTGAGGCACCACTCTTGATTGCCTTGCGTATGTATAATCGTCTATATGGCATGCATGCACACATACACTCCATCATCCACCTAGTGGAAAACCTCTCTACCACTGTAGGTACCAAAAACTCCTCATACAAAGTTGCCACTAGATAGTCCTTACTCCCCTCCGGTATATTCTTTCAATGGTCCAAAACGTTGTGTTGAAATACTTGTTGGCACAACTCTCTCATACAAGGCATCACCCTCCTCCCCTCATCATTCATGATCACAGCACCTATCTTGTCATTTATTACGAGGTATTCGTACCTTGCTGAGGTATGTCTAAGGTGTGGCATCTACCACCTATGACCATGTTCCTAGGCATAACTAGGAGACCCCTGTACATCTAGTGTACCTGCGAGGGTAGTATCTCTCAAAATAGTACCCATAAGAGTGCTACCTACTACTACGGACAGCTGAGCATTGAAATTGGGGGTCACAGGAGTAGATATCCCTACAGGTGTGGGAAATTCTAGAGGTGACAAGTATCCACTAGTCCGATGAGATAGAGACACTACATTGGTGCCTCCACAATACCTTTCTAAGCCACCCTCTCTAGAACTAGTACAAGAGTGAGGAGTAGCAACCCTCCTCTAGAATCGACCATGGGCTCACAGCATCTACATCTTCGCAACACCTCCCAAAACCACTCCCTCCATCCAAAACCACTCCCTCCATCTTCGCAACACCTCCCATAACCACTCCCTCCATCCAGGGCCAATCTAGAGTGTCAACCTCACCTACAATTGGAGATCAAAACATCGGAGTGTGGTGCCGAAGTAGACATCGCAAAAGGGCCTAACAATGTCCATGACAACTCTGCCATATCTCTAAAGCGGGCCATCTGATCCGGAGATATATGTGTGAATATCTCTTGCAACTCCTCATCGGTCATCCCTTAACTCATCTTGCTCTTTGAATATCATCAAAGATATCTTGCATAAACAAAAAATGATGTTAGTCATAATCAATATAAGGATTTAGGTAAAGCACGACAATATAACTCAAGGAAAAAAGGATGCTAATTAAAACACATATACTATAGTACCCTTAAAAGTGAATTATCAATATTTGAGCAAGGAGATGCAAGTATAACCCGACCTATGGCTCCATGTCAAGCTCCTAGCATAGATAGGCATACAATGGAAGGTTTACAGATAGGTCACTATAAAAAGAGGAGTCTACTTCATTCTCGAAAAAAATTTGGCCTCATGTCTCTTCATCTGCATTACCCATTCATGTCTCCTCTGTACGCTCCAAGCTTTCTTCACTCTCAACCCTCTGCAACATCGACCCCTCTACCTGCATACTCTCCTTGTCCACATTGGAGACATTGCTTTCATCACGTACTCTGAGGTGTTGACGGCACAACATACCACCATTGAGTTTATCAGGGATTTAGAAAGAAGATTACCTATTCAATATCACATACAATAGTGAATCAACATTTGTGACTGTTTCGTATCATTAAATATTTAACAAAAAATATCATGCAGCTGTCGCAATGACCCAATAGGACAAACGTGTTGTGTAGATCCATCCATCTTTTCTCGGAATCTATCTCTAAAAATCTAGATGGACCTCACCGAATGGTTGCCCCAACTCCTTCAAATACTACTTTAAACCATTGTACATCGAATATGATCATGGAGAAGCTAGGGTAATCCATTGAGGTAACACTTTGCAAGTTGCCAAAATGCTCCATCTCATCTACTATGGTATTTAGATCCATAGCCTGTCATTGGCTCTCTAGCTCAAACTTTACCATGACACCACAATCCATTGTGGAGTACATTTTGTTGATGCACTCAACATGAAAATGTCACCCGTGCAACCACAACGCACTGTAGATTTTATATTGTACACTGAAATGGTTAGATTAATTGTTGTGCATAAAATTTAGATATGATAGCAAGTAAAGTATGTGGTTACCTTCCTTCGAACTACATCCCCTTGAGAATTCCCACTCCTCAGTAGAGACCTCCACTCCTTCGCAAGAAGTTGCAATCAAAGCTTCATGCAACCACTACATAGATATAAAGCATGACATCTCCTCTATGCCCTCGTGATATCAAACCCGTCGATGGCACATACTACATCAAAATTCTGATTGCGCTTCCTCCCACTCTTTTATGGCCTACTCGTACCTAGTGAGCTACTTCTCCATAGATGCATGATGCAACAAACAAAAAGGATTCACTTTCTTCTCCATGGCACCATCCATCCTTTTTTGTACCCCATTTCTAACCACCACATCTCCAGTCAGTCTATTATCATCCTTCAATGACCATAGCATAATGTTGTTTGAATCCACCATCGATAGCCACTCCAAAATATGCACTAATACCTCTAACCCTAGCCAAATCTATGGCCATGCTACCTTCTGGCCAAGCTCGTTGTCACACAAAGCCCTTCAGGGTTTTCATGAAGAGCCCTAAGAAGAATATCCATCGTATATGGATGTATCTTACAATCTCCACTTCATCTACAAGATGTACCAGGAGGTGAGTTTGTATCATGAGCATGCTCATGGGCAGGTACTTCTCAAGGAGATAGACCATCTCCACTGCTCCTGGCCTTGCAGATTCAATAGAGGATGTCTTGATCTCCTTCTGTGAGATCCATTGCACTAAATTCAACAATTTATAAATTGATAAGCGTATTTCTAGAGTGAGACACTCTCCAATCATGATTGGTAGTATGAACAATCAAAAATTTGAAGCATTGTGAACATCAAACAGACACTAAATAGCAAAATACCGGTTAGGACAAACTTGGCATATCTTATGCCAATCATGGGATCTCAGCCTTGATAGTTGGTCATCTTTAGAAAAAGCAGACCTGAGGCAATACATTATACCCATCGGGGTGCAAATAGACCTAATAATTTTCTTTACTATGTGCTCTTCTTTAGTGGATAGGACCCAAGGACTGTGAGATAATTCCAAGTGATCATTAGAGCTCTCGATTATGGCCAAAGCACCTCCATCTTGCCTACCTCCTTCAAATCCATTCGTGCCCCTAAATGTCTCTCTTTCCTGTGATATGGTCCCATAATAAGTTTCCTGTATTCTTGAAAATATACATGGGATCCAACAAACGGCCGATTTGTAAGTGGGTCCAATATGGCAACTCATAGAAAACTAAGAACTATAGCATTCCACTTGGATGTGACTCCTCGTGGATCAATTTCTACTCATACTAGCTTTGGGTATTGTTCTTCATGACCCTCCAGCAAGAAAGCGGTGTGTCCCTGATATACCATCTTCTTCATGGTTTGTGATCTTCAGGAGTCTAATTGTGGCCCACACAATGGATATGCAAGATAACCTGAGGTAACCAAACTTGTCACAATACCCCTATCTAGTCAACACAAACATGAACAAGCCATGTTAAATATCAATAACGAGAATGGAAGCCCACTTACTTAAGCACTTGCCGAATCCCAAAAAGTCATGCATGGTCCACATGAGAATGGCTCGTATATTAGTGGACCGCTGACCAATGTGCTTGTTCATGTCTTCCATAGCAACCCTCTCCTCCCACAAAATCTTGAGCTCATCAACTAATGGACAGAGATAGATGTCCATGTTCTTGATTTTTAGCACCAAGAACGAGCAAGCTAAGGATCACGTGTCTTGTCTTCGTACAAATCCATGACGGGATGTTTTAGTTTACAAGGACTACATGCCACACATTGTAAGAAGTTAAGCAAAGACCAAATGGATTCACGCCAACCACCATAGGAAGACCAAGCTAAAGATTTCTTGGATCTCATGCAAAGCCTAGAAAGGTGGATTCAATGTGGCTCCATGGGCATGAATCTATTGATATTCATTGGACTCCATCTTTGTGGATCTATTTTGCACATGTCTCCATAGTCCCATAGTCTCCTCAAAACAACACACAATCGGTGATACATGCATGGATGTTGTTGTAATCCATACCAAGCTTTCATAACACCAACCCTACATCATCATGGAACTCAAGCATCGTATTTCTAGGTGGAAATATGTGATATTTTAGCAACTTGAAAAAAAAAATAAAGCACCCTTGAAGAGCACAAACGCTCCAACCATATTTTGCTTGTACACTTAGGAGTGCAAGCAATGTCTTTAAGTGAGATACTCAGCATCTATCATACAATGGTATGGACGCATCCTCTCTCAATGGATTAGATGACTCGGCATCCATGGGTAGTAATGCATCAATCATTACCTCCATCTCAAGCTCCAAGATTGGAGGAAAGTCCGAAAGGCCCACTCTCTCCTTTGGTATCAAGGGTGTAGCCTGCAGCATGTCCTCTAATTAGTGTATCAGCTCAAGCACTCCATCCATCGCACGCCCACTAGGAACTCTTTTGACGGGCCGCAATAGGTGCATTCCTTGGGATGAAGTGTCACCTCTCTACAGAAATTTCCAAGGCATGTCTAATATTTTTGTTTGTGATATTCAATCACTTTGTGAATGTAAAGCATGATTGATACACACTTTTCTTACCATTAGCTCAAAGTTTGAGATCGCCTCATTAATGATCTCCGATTGAACCTCGTCAAAGCATTGTATGTGGTCTATGGACAAGCAATGTTTTTTTCTGATTGTTAGCTTACACTGAGTACAAGGACACGGGGCATGGTCATTAAGATACACCTCCTAGTCTTGGATGTCACAAGTATCATCGTTCTCCATTTGGTCTATGTTATGACAAACAATATGTTTTTGTTTCCCTCATTGATGATCTTCCTCCATTTTAATCTCTACTTATCTTTTTTTCTCTCCATTCTTATATTTCCTGCCATTTCTTTTCTCTCTCCCCTCTTTATTTCTCTCCCTACTCTTCTTTCTCTCTCACTTTCTCTTTCTTTGTTTGCCTCCTTTCACCTCTTTGTTTCTCTCCCCCCTCTCTCATTGTTTCTCTGTGTCTACTTCTCTCCATTCCTTTCTCTTTCCCCTCTTTATTTCTCTCCCCACCCCTCTTTCTCTATCTCTTTCCATTTCTTTGTTTGCCTCTCTTCATCTCTTTGTCTCTCTCCCCCTCTCTCTCTCATTGTTTCTTTCTCTATCATCTCTCTACCTCTCTCCATTTTTTTCTCTCCCCTTCTCTTTACCTTTATCTATTTTTATCTATCCCCCTCACACTTTCTCTCCCCATTCCTTTTCTCTCCCTGTCTCTCTATCTTTATCTATCCCCCTCTCTACTTCTCTCCTCACCCCTCTTTCACTCTCTCTTTCCCTTTCTTTATTTGCCTCCCTTCATCTTTCCTCATTTCTCTCTCCCCCTCTCTCTCTCTCTCTCATTGTTTCTCACCCCCCCATTTCCCTCCCCGCTCTCTCTTCCTTTCCCTCCCTTATTCTCTCTATTTCTCTCTCTTCTCTCCCCACTCTCACTCAACACATCTCTTTACAATCAAAATCAAAGATGGAAAATAAAAAACTTAAAAAATAAGGGCATTGAAAGACCCTCTCTCCCCACCTCTCTTTATATTTCTATTTCCCCTCTCCCTTTACTTTTCTATCTTTCCATTCTTTCTAATTCTCTCATTGTTTCCCTATTTCTCTCTCCCTCTCTCTTGCTCTCTATTTGTTGTTCTCTCTCTCTTTTTCTCTCTCTTTCTGACTCTTTTTCTCCCCCTCTCTCTCTTCTTTTCACTCTCCTTTCTCTCTTTACCTCACCCTTCTTTTTTACCTATTCCTTCTCTCTCCCTCTCTCTTTCTCTTCCCCCTCTCTTTCTTTCTCTCTTTCTCTTTCTTTGTTGCCTCTCTCTTTGTTTCTTTCCCCCCTCATTGTTTCTCTAACTCATTCACCTCTCTCCCTTTCTTCATATCTCATTTCTCTCTTCCTCTTTCTCTTTGTTACCTTTTCCCCTTTCTCTCTATCTTTCTCTCTTCCTCTCCCTTCCTTCTTCTCCCTCCCTCCCTTCCTCCCTTTCTTCCTCTCTTTCAATGCATTTCATTACAAAGAAAACCAAAAAAAAAAAAGAGAGAGAGAATACAAAAACAAAGCAAGAAGAGGCAATGTGCCTATCTCAAAGGCCCAAAGATGAATTCTTTTTCGCCTCCTCTTCCCAGTGTCCCCTCTTTCTCCCTTGCACACTTCTCCCTCTTCTTCTTATATGATAGTGACAACAAAGTGACGGCGGTGAGGAGCTCTATTTCTCTTTGTCTCCCTCCTATTCCTCTTCCTCTCCCTCTGAAGGCAACAATCTCTCTCGCTCTCTTTTGAAAATGTTTGTAGTAAATACTGTGCTCAAGTTTTCAACGCTTTTTTCTTAGACTAGTGTCGCAATTAGTATCTCTAAGTGTTGCTATGTGCATCGTTATTAGCATCGCAAATGCAAATTTTCAATATTAATAGTGATGCATATAGCGACACTAATAGTGACACAGATAGCAAGGCCGCTATTTTGCATCGTAAATTGCTATCACTATCGCCCCATTCCCTTGTAGTGATGGGCAGTCTCAGAACGATGGTGCATGATGCCTTTACCAAAAAGAGTACCGCTTTACTCTAATGACTATTCTTCGGAGGATATTTTCTATTGAGGAATAAAAAAGGGGAGATTTTGGCAAGGGTTACAAGTTTTGCATGCTCTAGCTAATTTTGTGGGTAGATGCATGGTGTGATACCATCACCCTTATCTTAACCTCTCATCTATTATCTCTCATATGAGGTGTATCCTCTTATACTCCTTTAAAAACATAAGAAACTATCATTTTCAAAAACAAAGTCGAAATCCCATACAAGCATGGGATATCTTCACATGGAATGGATGATGCAATTGAGCCTCAAGATAGGCTTAGTTGAGAGTTGGGAAGCATGAAGAAACAAACATAATCCTTTGGCTAGAATGTGTTACATAGCTTAACTTCTCTTAGTTTCTTTGTTTACATCTTCCTATCCTCATTTTGGTGACGAAGGCCACCAACCGCTTGGCTTAGGATTATATCGCCTATGTGAGTATTGGTCACCATAAGTTGTGAAATACTTTAGCCTATCCTGTATTAGTTCTATTTGTTATGTTGTTTCATTAACTTGCACCATAAGTTATGGAATACTTTATTCTATCTCATCTTAGTTCTAATTGTTATGTTGTTGCATTAACGTGCACACTACATATGGATATAAGCATCGTACCCCTCCACTTTACTGCTATGTTGTCAAACATGCATTTGTACCTTTACTTCAGCTATAAGGCAAGCTTGCACTTTCAACTATGAGTATGACTAATGCATCATCACCACCAGGTCTTGAGTATTATTGATAAGGTGACTTATTAAACTAGATAGATTGTGTGCAATGGTAGATACCCACATTGCATACTAAAGCCTCAATCAATACCTTATGAAGCATTACAAATCCTTGACTATTTTGTCTCTGTCAACTCTCTGCCCCCATGTACACTATAGAAACACCTCATCTATGGTGTGAGAACCACTATAGATATAATGCATTCCTCGATGCATGATTTTGTCAATTAAGACTCACTCGATACATATTCTTCACAATACATTAATGACTAGCAAGCTAATGAATGAGTAGACTATTGATATTGATGCTCCATTGTGATGAATGAGTTCATGATGCTAGTAATTTGTTTTCTCCATGCGGTAATTATAGGTGATTAGGCAAATTGGAATTACCTAAATCCTCAAAATCTCATTGAAAAGGTTAATAGATCAATTTTTGTGGAGAAATAGTATCTCTAACAAAGAGGAATATCACCCTTTGAAGGATTGATAATACACTTAATATACCTACACAAAGCTATGTAATAATGCATGCAATTGTCCTATGTTATATTGAAACCCTTTTCTTAATAATTTTTGGGCATGAAGTTATCTACTTAATAGACCAACATAATAATTTGTGTCTTCTAAACATAAGGGCATTGGGTTAATGTTGATATATGATCCTTAGGATTAACTTTATGTGTACCTACAAATATCTTAAATAGGCTACTCTAAGCCTTTAACCTTTCTTATTATAATTAAGACTAGACCAATCTAAGTACTAGCCTTGGATGCAAAAAAAATTATCTACTTTGATTCTCAAAATTAGGACATTGTAAGGGAAAAGGTTCTCTTCACTAGAGCTTGGGTTTTTCTATGGTATTCAAATTTACTTATGGATAGTCACAAAGGGTCATTTCATTACATTAGTTTTTTATCTATAATTATTGGCCTAGTGACTAGACATCAAGTTAGGATTTGATGATTTAGGAGTATAATTTGAGGCTAATGTGGTTGACCTCCAAGGCCTATTGGACAATCGCCTTGTGACTTTGGGAAATGGGTATCCTAAACTACTTAGGAATTGACATTGGATACTAACTTGGAGGCTTTGTGAGATGGGTATCTTTATAGACTTAGAAATTGGTAATGTAACTTAAATTGACCTCAAAGATGTACACATAGTGCATGAGTCCTAAAGAGGGGCTCAAAATGTATGAAAATATTACCTTTGGTCATATTTATGCTAAGGTCTACTAAAATTTAATTGTATCTATTTTGTATTGGTATTTCTTAGATGAACCTTAAGGTCAATTGTTTGATAAAAATGTTTGTGTATGCTACAGATGGTTGGACACTTGTCAATATTGATGCCTTAAAAGAATGTATATAAGCACCTGATAAGCTCCATGGTGGTATGCTAACTACACATACTTTGTAGATTTTGATAAATATGTTGCACATTCTCTTAATTTTTAATACTAGGCATTATTTTCATTCTAAAGGCTTTGAAATTATCAACAAATAGAGTTTTTTGGGTAGAATATAGCTTCTAATATAAGCATAATCATTTAGTTATTTTATATATTATTTACAGTTTGCCTTGGGGATCAAAACCAAACAATAAGGCTTCCAAGCCTATGTGGCACAAGGAGGAGAAGTTTTGTATTCAAGGAAATAAAGAGGGCTTTTTCTTGAAGTGTGAGTGGGATCTCTCTCTCTCTCTCTCTCTCTCTCTCTCTCTCTCTCTCTCTCTCTCTCTCTCTCTCTCTCTCTCTCTCTCTCTCTCTCTCTCTCTCTCTCTCTCTCTCTCTCTCTCTCTCTCTCTCTCTCTCTCTCTCTCTCTCTCTCTCTCTCTCTCTCTCTCTCCCCCCCATTGAACACACACTCTCTCCCTCTCTCTTTCTCTTTTTCCATTGAACATCAATACTATATTATAATTGAGAGATCTCCCAAACAAAGAACCAAACCTGCCTAGCATGCACAAAGTAATCCCAAACCTACCATGGCATGCACAAAGTGATCTCAAGCCTTAGAAAATTAAGTTAAAATTTTTAAATAATTATTCTCAACCTCTCCTTTTTTCTTGCTACATTTCTAAAGTTAGAGAAACCATCTCTCTCTCTCCAGCAAATATCAATTGGCAAGACCTTTCAAACATCTCCCTTCCTCTTGCCACATTTCTAAAAATAGAAAATCCCTATGTCCCCTCCCCTAGTAAACATGAGTTGGCGAGGCCTTTCAAAATAAGAATTTTTCTTTATTTCAAGAAAAAATGAGTTGATGATAACCTATCCACGTGTAGCCTTTCCCAAAAAAGAACTTAGCTTTTAAGTTCTCTCTCTATCCTTTTCCAAAAGGGAACTTAGCTTTTAATTTTTTTCTCTCACTCACACTAGAGCAACATCCTCGACCAAAATCACCATCACCTACCTTCTATTTGGTGAAGCATTTACTGAATAGAGCAAGGAGAGGAGCAAGCTATTGATGTGCTCCTTGATCCATTTGAATAAGGCTACACTAATGATGATGTGATGTGAACCTTACAAAGGTATATATCATGCAATAAGATGGATTAATGTTATAAAATCGATTGCTTGAAGCTAATTGATAGTAATATAAAATTCCCCTAACATAAAAATGAGTCATATAGGTTTATTTAAAATTTGATAAATCGATGCATTTCTAATAACCAATGTAAGGATAATTAATGAGATAACATTAAAAAGTACATAAACTTAATTACAATCGAATAGAAACCTTAAGGAACAAAAAAGGTATAATTTGTGCTTTTGAATACATTATCATAAGGTATACAAAAAAGTTGAGTTTTATTAAAGAGAGGTCCCTAGGAGTAGTCTTTCCAAGCTTGAGTGGGTGAAGGGTCTAGCTGTTACATGCATTCATACAAAAGACAGAGATAAGAACCTTGCCATCTAATCTATATTATTGGCATCGTTCACAAGACCTAGTTATCATCCCAGTCAAACAACCTACAAAGACAGTAGACAAAATCAAACCCTAAGGACTATGTCAATAGTAATAGAATGCCAAAAGATACACTACTAAAATGGCATTCATTGGTTCATGCCAAGATAAAGCATCTATATAGTTTATGCTCATAGACATAATTCAACCCAAGAAGCCAATTTGTATGTAATAAAGACCGAATTAATATTACTCGTGACTAAACAACCAATTACAACAAATTTCTACTAAAACAATCCTCTATGTAACCTATATCAATAAAAACCTCATCTATTATGAAGTGCAAAATCCTTATCATACCTAATACAAATAGGATACCTTCTTAGCATTTAGTAATATGTCATAAAGTATCAAAATAAAGTCTATAAAAACAAAGTCTATCAAAGCAAAGTCTATAGGTTATAGGGTTATGACAAAGGGTATATTTCCTAGCAATCCAAGTGAAACTTTGTGTGAGATAACTTGGCTAGTACTACCTTGATACTTATTCAAGAGCAGTTGCCCCCATATATATTACAAGCAATTTAAGATATGTGATTTTTACTAGTGTTAATTTCTCTCTATCTCATGGCTAAAACCTAATATCTCCTAGAAGATAGCAAAACCCATGTATATCACAAGTTAAAAGTCATCTTTGCACTATCTAATAAGTAATTTCAATGTGGGTAAGTACACTCTTTCCATTTCTATTCTCTCCTCTTTAGATACCTTATTAAATTCCCAGATAACATCTCTTATAGCACTTTTGCAAGAATTATTATATCCCTATGTGTCTTTCTCATTTTAGAGAGGTATATGCCTATAGGGAAAGTATGTAAATGACTCCCATAAACTAGAAGGCAAGATGTATAAGGTACCATCTAATATGTTGTATCATTATAGTTCTATGATTTATCAACCAAGGTCAAAGTTTGCATCTAAAATTACTAAAAGTAAATTCAAAGTCAAAAAACAAAAACTTTGTAGGTACTAGTGACATCCCAATCCCTCAGAGATCATGAACACATGCTAGGGGCATCCTAATCTTTCAAAGATCACAACATAGTGTGTAAAGACCTTTGTATCCACTATTCAAGACAACACATAACATGAACTAATCATACTATCATCTTACTTGATGAAAGACCAAACCTTAAGTTCTTCAAGGAACTAACCATGCTTACCAGCTACACTAGTCGGTATAAAAGGTGTAAGGGACTGGATTTTTGACCATCATATTATAATAATACAAGTCTCCTTCATCTTCTCCCTCTCTCTAGCTCTCATGGCTGTCTTCTCTCTCTTCTTGTCTTTCTCTCTCCTTGTCACTCTCTCTTTTGCACTTCTTCTCTCTCTTCTGTAGTCTTCTATCTCCTCTTTCTCCCTCCCCAGTCCTCTCCTTGACAATTGGTATCAAAGCCATAGGTTCTTGATCCAGTTGGCCAACATTCCATTCAGTTATCTTTTTTTTTAGTTACATAGATCTAAGAGCCACATGTACATAGGTATAGACATGACATGGAGCAGCAGTGGAGTTCCTAAGGACTTCTGGACCACAACAAGGACTGCATGTCTGCATTAATGGAATCTTGGACCAAGTTTGGTGGTAGAAAGGCTGAAGTTAGCAATTCGTTGGTCATTTTAGGCCATTTTCTGAAGGTATTTTTCTAAAAACAGTGATAACATGAGTAGAGGAGGGTTTAGTTACTGTTACTTTTTAGGGAGAGTCTTTCTCTCTCTTTCTTTTCAAGCTCCTCTCAAGCTTCCATGGAGGAGATCGGCCCATTACCTCCACTCTACTCCATGAATCCATCTACTCTTCAAGAATAAATGGCATAGAGAGCCTCTAAGCATCCAGAGCTACTGGTTGTATACCATTTTAGTGGTGGTGGAGTTATCATCATCACCATCATCATGGTTCTTTCAGAGATCCTTCAAGGTCCTGCTTAGGATCCATGCCTATTGTAGCTGTAGGGTCAAGCATTTTCTGTGTACTTGCACATATTTGTCCAAGGGCTAAGCTGACGACATCTATCAAGGAGGGACTAGTTGAACTCTGCGTGGTGTGAGATTTCTGGCACCTTGCCATTCTCTGGGAAGCTCATCCTCTTGCAGGATCTAGGAAGTA